>NC_057797.1:618119348-618364766 GCF_018294505.1 Triticum aestivum
TTTCTCTCCCTTCCTTTCCCCCTCCTAGTAGGAGTAGGAAAGAGGGGAATCCTACTCCTACTCCTGGCTCACCAACAAGGGCCGGCCGGCCTCTCCCTTGCTCCTTTATATACAGGGGCAGGGGGCACCTCTAGACACACAAGTTGATCACAAAGATCTCTTCCAACGGTGTGCGCTGCCCCGCTCCAGCATAATCCACCTCGGTCATATTGTAGCGGTGCTTACGCGAAGCCCTGTCACGGTAGCTTCATCAGCATCGTCATCATGTTGTCGTGCTGATGAAACTCTTCCCCGAGCTCTACTGGATCGTGAGTTCGCGGGATGTCATCGAGCTGAACGTGTGCTGAACGCGGAGGTGCCATATGTTCGGTACTGAGGATCGGTCGATCATGAAGACGTATGACTACATCAACCGCGTTGTCATAGCGCTTCCACTTAACGGTCTACGAGGGTACGTGAACAACACTCTCCCCTCTCGTTGCTATGCATCACCATGATCCTGTGTGTGCATAGGAAATTTTTGAAATTACTACGTTCCCCAACAATGGATATATATATAGGAGGAAGAAGTAGGTCGGTGGAGTTGCGAGGGGCCCACGAGGGTGGGGGCGCGCCCAGGGGTAGGCGCGCCTCCCTGCCTCGTGGCCACCTTGTTTCTTTCTTGACGTCTACTCCAAGTCCCCTGGATCACGTTTGTTCCAAAAATAACTCTCCCAAAGGTTTCATTCCGTTTGGATTCCGTTTGATATTCCTTTTCTGCGAAACACTAAAATAGGCAAAAAAACGGTAATTTGCACTAGGCCTTGGGTTAGTAGGTTTGTCTCAAAAATAATATAAAAGTGTATAATAAAGCCCATTAAACATCCAAAACAGATAATATAATAGCATGGAACAATCAAAAATTATAGATACATTGGAGACGTATCAAGCATCCCCAAGCTTAATTCCAACCCGTCCTCGAGTAGGTAAATGATAAAAACAAAAATTTTGATGTGGAATGCTACCTAGCACAATTATCAATGGAATTTTATTTATAGTGGCAAGAATGTTCAGATCCGAAATATTCAAGACAAAAGTTTAATATTGGCATAAAAATAATAATACTTCAAGCATACTAACTAAGCAATCATGTCTTCTCAAAATAACATGGCAAAAGAAAGTTCATCCCTACAAAATCATATAGTTTGGTCATGCTCCATTTTCATCACACAAGAATGCTCTCATTTTGCACAACCCCGATAAAAAGCCAAGCAATTGTTTCATAATTTAGTAATCTAAAAAAATTCAACTTTCACGCAATATATGAGCGTGAGCCATGGATATAGCACTATGGGTGGAATAGAATATGATGATGGAGGTTGTATGGAGAAGACAAAAAAAGGAGAAAGTCTCACATTGACGCGGCTAATCAATGGGCTAGGGAGATGCCCATCAATTGATGTCAATGCAAAGAGTAGGGATTGCCATGCAACGGATGCACTAGAGCTATAAATGTATGAACGCTCAACAAAAGAAACTAAGTGGGTGTGCATCTAACTTGCTTGCTCACGAAGACCTAGAGCATTTGAGGAAGCCCATTGTTGGAATATACAAGCCAAGTTCTATAATGAAAAATTCCCACTAATATATGAAAGTGACAAAACAAGAGACTCTCTATCATAAAGATCATGGTGCTACTTTGAAGCACAAGTGTGGAAAAAGGATAGTAGCATTGTCCCTTTTTTCTTTTTTTCTTTTTTTGGGCCTTCCTTTTTTATGTGGCCTTTTTTTATTTGGGACAATGCTCTATTAATGATGATCATCACACTTCTATTTATTTACAACTCAATGATTACAACTCGATACTAGAAAAAAAATATGACTCTATATGAATGCCTCCGGCGGTGTACCGGGAAGGGCAATGAATCAAGAGTGACATGTATGATAAATTATGCATGGTGGCTTTTCCACAAATACGATGTCAACTACATGATCATGCAAAGCACTATGACAATGATGAAGTGTGTCATAAATGAAACGGTGGAAAGTTGCATGGCAATATATCTCGGAATGGCTATGGAAATGCCATAATAGGTAGGTATGGTGGCTGTCTTGAGGAAGATATAAGGAGGTTTATGTGTGATAGAGCGTATCATATCACGGGGTTTGGATGCACTGGCGAAGTTTGCACCAACTCTCAAGGTGATAAAGGGCAATGCACGGTACCGAAGAGGCTAGCAATGATGGAAAGGTTAGAGTGTGTATAATCCATAGACTCAACATTAGTCATAAAGAACTCACATACTTATTGCAACAAATCTACAAGTCATCAAAAACCAAGCATTATGCGCATGCTCCTAGGGGGGTAGATTGGTAGGAAAAGACCATCGCTCGTCCCCGACCGCCACTCATAAGGAAGCCAATCAAAGAACACCTCATGTTTCAAATTTGTTACACAACGGTTACCATACGTGCATGCTACGGGACTTGCAATCTTCAACACAAGTATTTATCAAATTCACAACTACTCAACTAGCACAACTTTAATATCACCATCCTCATATCTCAAAACAATTATCAAGTATCAAACTTCTCATAGTATTCAATGCACTTTTTATGATAGTTTTTATTATACCCATCCTGGATGCCTATCATATTAGGACTAATTTTATAACCAAAGCAAATTACCATGCTGTTCTAAAGGACTCTCAAAATAATATAAGTGAAGCATGAGAGATCAATAATTTCAATAAAATAAAACCACCACCGTGCTCTAAAAGATATAAGTGAAGCACTAGAGCAAAATTATCTAGCTCAAAAGATATAAGTGAAGCACATAGAGTATTCTAATAAATTCCAATTCATGTGTGTCTCTCCCAAAAGGTGTGTACATCAAGGATGATTGTGGTAAACTAAAAAGCAAAGACTCAAATCATACAAGACTCTCCAAGCAAAACACATATCATGTGGTGAATAAAAGTATAACCTCAATTAAAGTTACCGATGGAAGAAGAGGAAAGAGGGGATGCCTTCCGGGGCATCCCCAAGCTTAGGCTTTTGGTTTTCCTTGAATTTTACCTTGGGGTTCCTTGGGCATCCCCGATCTTAGGCTCTTTCCACTCCTTATTCCATAATCCATCAAATCTTTACCCAAAACTTGAAAACTTCACAACACAAAACTCAACAGAAAATCTCATGAGCTCCGTTAGTATAAGAAAACAAACCACCACTTAAGGTACTGTAATGAACTCATTCTTTATTTATATTGGTGTTAAACCTACTGTATTCCAACTTCTCTATGGTTCATACTCTCCGATACTAGCCATAGATTCATCAAAACAAGCAAACAATGCACGAAAAACAGAATTTGTCAAAAACAGAACAGTCTATTGTAATATGTAGGTTTCGAATACTTATGTAACCCCCAAAATTCTGAAATAAATTGGTGGATGTGAGGAATTTGTCTATTAATCATCTTCAAAAAGAATCAACCTAGTCCCACTCTCCAGTAAAAAATGGCAGCAAATCTCGTGAGCGCTAAAGTTTCTATTTTTACAGCAAGATCGCAAAAACTACCCCCAAGTCTTCCCAAAGGTTCTACTTGGCACAAACACTAATTAAAAGCATAAAACCACATCTAAACAGAGGCTAGATGAATTATTTATTACTAAAGATAACCAAAAATCAAGAAACAGAAAAAATTGGGTTGCCTCCCAACAAGCGTTATCGTTTAACGCCCCTAGCTACTTATAAAAGCAAGAATAGATCTAGTTATTATCATCTTTGGTTTTATTTTTTTTAGCGGAGTCATGCTCGAATCCGGGACGTTCTTTATGTTTCCCTTCATATTCGGGAATTTTTAGATCTAAAGAATCCAACCGCTTATTGCAAAGGGTAATCAACATATTCATGCGGTGAAGGTTTCCGCTAACACTCTTAAGAGGTTCAAGAGACTTTTGTAAAATTTTCATTACTTCGCAGATTTTCTCAAAAAGTTGTGTCTCTTCCTGGATATGATGTGGCCCCTTTTGTTGAGGTAGTCCTACCACTATTCCCTCTATGATTTCATGTGCAATGCTAGGATCAATTTCGATAAAATTTCCTTTGGCAACACAATCCAAGAGTTGTCTATGTGACATATTTAGTCCAACATAAAAATTGCGAAGTAAAATCATAAAATTCACCTCTAAGGTGCAATTATGATAAGATTCCATCATCCTAAACCAAGCGTCTTTTAAATTTTCTCCATGTCTTTGTTTGAAGTGAAGAACTTCAAACTCTAGAGACAAACGGGCATATAAGGGACTAGCCATGACGACACACGGCGACACAAGAAGCAAGCGAACAAAAAGGTGAACAAAAAAGAGGGGAGCAGAAAAGAGGGGGCGAATAAAATAGCAAGGGTGAAGTGGGGGAGAGGAAAACGAGAGGCAAATGGAAAATAATGTAATGCGAGGTATAAGAGTTTGTGATGGGTACTTGGTATGTCTCAACTTGTGAGTAGATCTCCCCAGCAACGGTGCCAGAAATCCTTCTTGCTACCTCTTGAGCACTACGTTGGTTTTCCCTTGAAGAGGAAAGGGTGATGCAGCAAAGTAGCGTAAGTATTTCCCTCAGTTTTTGAGAACCAAGGTATCAATCCAGTAGGAGACTACACGTAAGTCCCTCGTACCTACACAAACAAATAAGAACCTCGTAATCAACGCGATAAAGGGGTTGCCAATCCCTTCATGGTTACTTACGAGAGTGAGATCTGATAGAGATAATAAGATAAATATTTTTGGTATTTTTATGATATATATTGAAAGTGAAGATTGCAAAGTAAATTGGAAACTTATATGATAAAAGATAGACCCGGGGGCCATAGGTTTCACTAGAGGCTTCTCTCAAGATAGCATAAGTTTTACGGTGGGTGAACAAATTAATGTCGAGCAATTGATAGAAAAGTGCATAATTATGAGAATATCTAGGCATGATCATGTATATAGGCATCACGTCCGCGACAAGTAGACCGAAACAATTCTGCATCTACTACTATTACTCCACACATTGACCGCTATCCAGCATGCATCTAGAGTATTAAGTTCATAAGAACAGAGTAATGCATTAGGCAAGATGACATGATGTAGAGGGATAAACTCAAGCAATATGATATAAACTCCATATTTTTATCCTCGATGGCAACAATACAATACGTGCCTTGCTGCCCCTGCTGTCACTGGGAAAGGACACCGCAAGATTGAACCCAAAGCTAAGCACTTCTCCCATTGCAAGAAAGATCAATATTAGGCCAAACAAAACTGATAGTTCGAAGAGACTTGCAAAGATAACCAATCATACATAAAAGATTTCAAAGAAGAATCAAATATTGTTCATAGATAAACTTGATCATAAACTCACAATTCATCAGATCTCGACAAACACACCGCAAAAAGAGTTACATCAAATAGATCTCCAACAAGATCAAGGAGAACATTGTATTGAGATCCAAAGAGAGAGAAGAAGCCATCTAGCTAATAACTATGGACCCGAAGTTCTGTGGTAAACTACTCACACATCATTGGAGAGGCTATGGTGTTGATGTAGAAGCCCTCCGTGATCGATTCCCCCTCCGGTAGAGCTCCGGAAAAGGCCCCAAGATGGGATCTCTTGGGTACAGAAGGTTGCGGCAGTGGAAATAGGGTTTCGTGGTGCTCCTGGATGTTTTCGGGGTATATGGATATATATATAGGAGGAAGAAGTAGGTTGGTGGAGCTGCGAGGGGCCCACGAGGGTGGGGGGCGCGCCTCCCTTCCTCGTGGCCACCTCGTTTCTCTCTTGAAGTCTACTCCAAGTCCCCTGGATCACGTTTGCTCCAAAAATAACTCTCCCAAAGGTTTCATTCCGTTTGGATTCCGTTTGATAATCCCTTTCTGTGAAACACTGAAATAGGCAAAAAAACTGCAATTTGCACTGGGCCTTGGGTTAGTAGGTTAGTCCCAAAAATAATATAAAAGTGTATAATAAAGCCCATTAAGCATTCAAAACAGATAATATAATAGCATGGAACAATCAAACATTATAGATACATTGGAGACGTATCACCCCCCCCCCCCTAGCCCAATCTGAATTGGGTGGGGACGCCCCTTTCCTTCATTCTCTCTCCCCCTTCCTTCTCTCCTACTCCTACTAGGGAAAGGGGGAAATCCTACTCCCAGTGGGAGTAGGAGTCCCCATAGGGCGCGCCATAGAGAGGGTCGGCCCTTCCCTCCTCCGGTCCTTTATATACGGGGGAGGGGCACCCCATAAACACACAAGTTGATCTGCTAGCCGTGTGCGGTGCCCCCCTCCATAGATTTCCACCTTGGTCATATCATTGTAGTGCTTAGGCGAAGCCCTGCGTCGGTAACTTCATCATCACCATCATCACGCCGTCGTGCTGACGAAGCTCTCCCCCGACACTCAGCTGGATCTAGAGTTCGTGGGACGTCATCGAGCTGAACGTGTGCAGATCGCAGAGGTGCGGTACTTCCGGTGCTAGGATCAGTCGGATCATGAAGACGTACTACTACATCAGCCACGTTGTCATAACGCTTCCGCTTATGGTCTACAAGGGTACATGGACAACACTCTCCCCTCTTGTTGCTATGCATCACCTAGATGGATCTTGCGTGTGCGTAGGATTTTTTTGAAATTACTGTGTTTCCCGACAGTGGCATCCGAGCTAGGTCTATGTGTAGATGTTATATGCATGGGTAGAACACAAAGGAGTTGTGGGCGTGGGTATATACAAGTTGCTTGCCATCACTAGTTGATTCTTGATTCAGCGGTATTATTGGATGAAGCGGCTCAAACCGACATTACGCGTACGCTTACACGAGACTGGTTCTACCGACGTGCTTTGCACACAAGTGGCTGGTGGGTGTCAGTTTCTCCAACTTTAGTTGAATCAGATTCAATGAACAGGGTTCTTTCTGAAGATCAAAAAGCAATCACTATGCCGCGTTGTTGTTTTTGATGCGTAGGTAAGAACAATTCTTGCTCAGCCCGTAGCAGCCACGTAAAACTTGCAACAACAAAGTATAGGACGTCTAACTTGTTTTTGCAGGGCATGTTGTGATGTGATATGGTCAAGGCATGATGCTAAATTTTATTGTATGAGATAATCATGTTTTGTAACAGAGTTATCGGCAACTAGCAGGAGCCATATGGTTGTCGCTTTATTGTATGAAATGCAATCGCCATGTAATTGCTTTACTTTATCACTAAGCGGTAGTGCTGGTCATAGAAGCAATAGTTGGCGAGACGACAACGATGCTTCGGTGGAGATCAAGGTGTCAAGCCGGTGACGATGGTGATCATGACGGTGCTTTGGAGATGGAGATCAAAGGCGCAAGATGATGATGGCCATATCATATCACTTATATTGATTGCATGTGATGTTTATCCTTTATGCATCTTATTTTGCTTAGTTCCGCGGTAGCATTATAAGATGGTCTCTCACTAAATATCAAGGTACAAGTGTTCTCCATGAGTATGCACCGTTGCTACAGTTTGTCGTGTCGAGACACCACATGATGATTGGGTGTGATAAGCTCTACGTTCACATACAACGGGTGCAATCCAGTTTTGCACACCCGGAATACTCGAGTTAAACTTGGCGAGCCTAGCATATGCAGATATGGCCTCGGAACACTAGAGACCGAAAGGTCGAGCGTGAATCATATAGTAGATATGATCAACATAGTGATGTTCACCTTTGAAAACTACTCCATCTCACGTGATGATCGGACATGGTTTAGTTGATATGGATCATGTGATCACTTAGATGATTAGAGGGATGTCTATCTAAGTGGGAGTTCTTAAGTAATTTGATTAATTGAACTTTAATTTATCATGAACTAAGTACCTGATAGTATTTTGCATGTCTATGTTGTTGTAGATAGATGGCCCGTGCTGTTGTTTAGTTGAATTTTAATGCGTTCCTAGAGAAAGCTAAGTTGAAAGATGATGGTAGCAACTACACGGACTGGGTCCGTAACTTGAGGATTATTCTCATTGCTGCACAGAAGAATTACGTCCTGGAAGCACCGCTAGGTGACAAACCCGCTGCAGGAGAAACGCCAGATGTTATGAACACCTGGCAGAGCAAAGCTGATGACTACTCGATAGTTTAGTGTGCCATGCTTTACGGCTTAGAACCGCGACTTCAACGGCATTTTGAACGTCATGGAGCATATGAGATGTTCCAGAAGTTGAAGTTAATATTTCAAGCAAATTCCCAGATTGAGAGATATAAAGTCTCCAATAAGTTCTACAGCTGCAAAATGGAGGAGAATAGTTCTATCAGTGAACATATACTCAGAATGTCTGGGTACCACAACCACTTGACTCGGCTGGGAGTTAATCTTCCTGATGATAGTGTCATTGACAGAGTTCTTCAATCACTGCCACCAAGCTACAAGAGCTTTGTGATGAACTATAATATGCAAGGGATGGATAAGACAATTCCCGAGCTCTTCGCAATGCTAAAGGCTGCGGAGGTAGAAACCAAGAAGGAGCATCAAGTGTTGATGGTCAACAAGACCACCGGTTTCAAGAAAAAGGGTAAAGGGAAGAAGGGGAACTTCAAGAAGAACGGCAAGCAAGTTGCTGCTCAAGTAAAGAAGCTCAAGTCTGGACCTAAGCCTGAGACTGAGTGCTTCTACTGCAAAGGGACTGGTCACTGGAAGCGGAACTACCCCAAGTATTTGGCGGAGAAGAAGGATGGCAAAGTGAAAGGTATATTTGATATACATGTTATTGATGTGTACCTTACTAATGCTCGCAGTAGCGCCTGGGTATTTGATATCGGTTCCGTTGCTAATATTTGCAACTCAAAACAGGGGCTGCGGATTAAGCGAAGATTGGCTATGGATGAGGTGGCGATGCGCGTGGGAAATGGTTCCAAAGTCGATGTGATCGCCGTCGGCACGCTACCTCCACATCTACCTTCGGGATTAGTTTTAGACCTAAATAATTGTTATTTGGTGCCAGCGTTAAGCATGAAGATTATATCTGGATCTTGTTTGATGTGAGACGGTTATTCATTTAAATCAGAGAATAATGGTTGTTCTATTTATATGAATAATATCTTTTATGGTCATGCACCCTTGACGAGTGGTCTGTTTTTACTAAATCTTGATAGTAGTGATACACATGTTCATAGTATTGAAGCCAAAAGATATAAGTTTAATAATGATAGTGCAACTTATTTGTGGCACTACCATTTAGGTCATATTGGTGTAAAGTGCATGAAGAAACTCCATGCTGATGGACTTCTAGAATCACTTGATGCTTGCGAACCATGCCCCATGGGCAAGATGACTAAGAATTCGTTCTTCGGAATAATGGAGCGAGCAACAGACTTGTTGGAAATAATACATAATGATGTATGCGGTCCGATGAGTGCTGATGCTTGCGGCGGGTATCGTTATTTTCTTACCTTCGCAGATGATTTGAGCAGATATGGGTATATCTACTTGATGAAACATAATTCTGAAACACTTGAAAAGTTCGAAGAATTTCAGAGTGAAGTAGAAAATCATCGTAACAAGAAAATTAAGTTTCTACGATCTGATCGTGGAGGTGAATATTTGAGTTATGAGTTTGGTCTTCATTTGAAACAATGTGGAATAGTTTCGCAACTGACGCCACCTGGAACACCACAACGTAATGGTGTGTCTGAAGGTCGTAACCGCACTTTATTAGATATGGTGCGATCTATGATGTCTCTCACTGATTTACCGCTATCGTTTTGGGGTTATGCTTTAGAGACGGTTGCATTCACGTTAAATAGGGCACCATCAAAATCCGATGAGACGGCACCTTATGAACTGTGGTTTGGCAAGAAACCCAAGTTGTCGTTTCTTAAAGTTTGGGCCTATGATGCTTATGTGAAAAAGCTTCAACCTGATAAGCTCGACCCCAAATTGGAGAAATGTGTCTTCATAGGATACCCAAAGGAAACTATTGGGTACACCTTCTATCACATATCTGAAGGCAAGATATTTATTGCTAAGAATGGATCCTTTCTAGAGAAGGAGTTTCTCTCGAAAGAAGTGAGTGGGAGGAAAGTAGAACTTGATGAGGTAACTGTATCTGCTCCCTTATTGGAAAGTAGTTCGTCATAAAAACCGGTTCCTGTGACACCTACACCAATTAGTGAGGAAGCTAATGATGATGATCATGAAACTTCAGATCAAGTTACTACCGAACCTCGTAGGTAAACCAGAGCAAGATCCGCACCAGAGTGGTACGGTAATCATGTTCTGGAAGTCATGTTACTTGACCATGATGAACCTACGAACTATGAGGAAGCGATGATGAGCCCAGATTCCGCAAAATGGCTTGAGGCCATGAAATCTGAGATGGGATCCATGTATGAGAACAAAGTGTGGACTTTGGTTGACTTGCCCGATGATCGGCAAGCTATAGAGAATAAATGGACCTTCAAGAAGAGGACTAATGCTGACGGTAATATTACTGTCTATAAGGCTCGACTTGTTGCGAAAGGTTTTCGACAAGTTCAAGGAGTTGACTACGATGAGACTTTCTCACCCGTAGCGATGCTTAAGTCCGTCCGAATCATGTTAGCAATTGCCGCATTTTATGATTATGAAATTTGGCAAATGGATGTCAAAACTGCATTCCTTAATGGATATCTTAAAGAAGAGTTGTATATGATGCAACCAAAAGGTTTTGTCGATCCAAAAGGTGCTAACAAAGTGTGCAAGCTCCAGCGATCCATTTATGGACTGGTGCAAGCCTCTGGAAGTTGGAATATACGCTTTGATAGTGTGATCAAAGCATATGGTTTTATACAGACTTTTGGAGAAGCCTCTATTTACAAGAAAGTGAGTGGGAGCTCTGTAGCATTTCTGATATTATATGTGGATGACATATTGTTGATCAGAAATGATACTGAATTTCTGAATAGCATAAAAGGATACTTGAATAAGAATTTTTCAATGAAAGACCTCGGTGAAGCTGCTTATATATTGGGCATCAATATCTATAGAGATAGATCAAGACGCTTAATTGGACTTTCACAAAGCACATACCTTGATAAAGTTTTGAAGAAGTTCAAAATGGATCAAGCAAAGAAAGTGTTCTTGCTATGTTACAAGGTGTGAAATTGAGTCAGACTCAATGCCCGACCACTGCAGAAGATAGAGAGAAAATGAAAGTCATTCCCTATGACTCAACAATAGGTTCTATCATGTATGCAATGCCGTGTACCAAACCTGATGTGTGCCTTGCTATTAGTTTAGCAGGGAGGTACCAAAGTAATCCAGGAGTGGATCACAGGACAGCGGTCAAGAACATCCTGAAATACCTGAAAAGGACTAAGGATATGTTTCTCGTATATGGAAGTGACAAAGAGCTCATCGTAAACGGTTAAGTCGATGCAAGCTTTGACACTGATCCGGATGACTCTAAGTCACAAACCGGATACGTATTTTTATTAAATGGTGGAGCTGTCACTTGGTGCAGTTCCAAGCAGAGCGTCATGGCGGGATCTACATGTGAAGCGGAGTACATAGCTGCTCCGGAAGCAGCGAATGAAGGAGTCTGGATGAAGGAGTTCATATCCGATCTAGGTGTCATACCTAGTGCATCGGGTCCAATGAATATCTTTTGTGACAATACTGGCGTAATTTCCTTGGAAAGGAATCCAGATTTCACAAGAGAACCAAGCACATCAAGAGACACGTCAATTCCATCCATGATCAAGTCAAGGAGGGAGACATAGAGATTTGCAAGATACATACGGATCTGAATGTTGTAGACCCGTTGACTAAGCCTCTCTCACGAGCAAAACATGACCAGCACCAAGACTCCTTGGGTGTTAGAATCATTACAATGTAATCTAGATTATTGACTCAAGTGCAAGTGGGAGACTGAAGGAAATATGCCCTAGAGGCAATAATAAAGTTGTTTTTTATATTTCCTTATGTCATGATAAATGTTTATTATTCATGCTAGAATTGTATTAACCGGAAACTTAGTACATGTGTGAATACATAGACAAACAGAGTGTCACTAGTATGCCTCTACTTGACTAGCTCGTTGATCAAAGATGGTTAAGTTTCCTAGCCATGGACAAAGATTTGTCATTTGACAAATGGGATCACATCATTAGAGAATGATGTGATTGACTTGACCCATACATTAGCTTAGCACTTTGATCGTTTAGTTTACTGCTATTGCTTTCTACATAACTTATACATGTTCCTATGACTATGAGCTTATGCAACTCCCGAATACCGGAGGAACACTTAGTGTGCTATCAAACGTCACAATGTAACTGGGTGACTATAAAGATGCTCTACAGGTGTCTCTGATGGTGTTTGTTGAGTTGGCATAGATCGAGATTAGGATTTGTCACTCCGTGTATCGAAGAGGTATCTCTGGGCCCTCTCAGTAATGCACATCACTATAAGCCTTGCAACCAATGTAACTAATGAGTTAGTTATGGGATGTAGCATTACGAAACGAGTAAAGAGACTTGCCGGTGATGAGATTGAACTAGCTATTGAGATACTGACGATCGAATCTCGGGCAAGTAACATACCGATGACAAAGGGAACAACATATGTTGTTATGCAGTTTGACCGATCAATATCTTCGTAGAATATGTAGGAACCAATATAAGCATCCAGGTTCCGCTGTTGGTTATTGAACGGAGATGAGTCTCGGTCATGTCTACATAGTTCTCGAACCCGTAGGGTCCGCACGCTTAACGTTCAGTGACGGTCGGTATTATGAGTTTATGTGTTTTGATGTATCAAAGGTAGTTCAGAGTCCCGGATATGATCACGGACATGACGAGGTGTCTCGGAATGGTTGAGACGTAAAGATCGATATATTGGAAGCCTATGTTTGGACATCGGAATGGTTCCAGGTGAGTTCGGGCATTTACTGGAGTATCGGGGGGTTACGGGAACCCCCTGGGGAGTATATGGGCCTTAGTGGAAAAGAGGAGAGGAAGGGAAAGGTGGAGGGCGTGCCCCCTCTAGACCAATCCAAATTGGGTGGGTGGCGGGCCCCCTTCCTTCCTTCTCTCTCCCCCTTCCTTCTCTCCTACTCCTACTAGGGAAAGGGGGGAATCCTACTCCTGGTGGGAGTAGGACTCCCCCTAGGGAGCGCCATAGAGAGGGCCGGCCCTCCCCTCCTCCACTCCTTTATATACGGGGGAGGGGGAACCCCATAGACACTCAAGTTGATCTCTTAGCCGTGTGCGATGCCCCCCTCCACATATTTCCACCTCGGTCATATCGTTGTAGTGCTTAGGAGAAGTCGTGCGTCGTAGCTGATATCTACTACACAACCTTCTTCTTGTAGACGTTGTTGGGCCTCCAAGTGCAGAGGTTTGTAGGACAGTAGCAATTTCCCTCAAGTGGATGACCTAAGGTTTATCAATCCTTGGGAGGCGTAGGATGAAGATGGTCTCTCTCAAACAACCCTGCAACCAAATAACAAAGAGTCTCTTGTGTCCCAACACACCCAATACAATGGTAAATTGTATAGGTGCACTAGTTCGGCGAAGAGATGGTGATACAAGTGCAATATGGATGGTAGATAAAGGTTTTTGTAATCTGAAAATATAAAAACAGCAAGGTAACAATGATAAAGTGAGCACAAACGGTATTGCAATGCGTTGAAACAAGGCCTAGGGTTCATACTTTCACTAGTGCAAGTTATCTCAACAATAATAACATAATTAGATCATATAACAATCCCTCAACATGCAACAAAGAGTCACTCCAAAGTCACTAATAGCAGGGAACAAACGAAGAGATTATTGTAGGGTATGAAACCACCTCAAAGTTATCCTTTCTGATCGATCTATTCAAGAGTCCGTAGTAAAATAACACGAAGCTATTCTTTCCGTTCGGTCTATCATAGATTTCATACTAGAATAACACCTTAAGACACAAATCAACCAAAACCCTAATGTCACCTAGATACTCCAATGTCACCTCAAGTATCCGTGGGTATGATTATACGATATGCATCACACAATCTCAGATTCATCTATTCAACCAACACAAAGAACTTCAAAGAGTGCCCCAAAGTTTCTACCGGAGAGTCAATACGAAAATGTGTGCCAACACCTATGCATAAGTTCACGAGGTCACGGAACTCGCAAGTTGATCACCAAAACATACATCAAGTGGATCACGAGATAGCCCAATGTCACCACAGATAAGCACATGCAAGACATACATCAAGTGTTCTCAAATCCTTAAATACTCAATCCGATAAGATAACTTCAAAGGGAAAACTCAATTTATCACAAGAGAGTAGAGGGGGAGAAACATCATAAGATCCAAATATAATAGCAAAGCTCGCGATACATCAAGATTGTGCCGACTCAAAAACACGAGAGATAGAGAGAGAGAGAGAGAGAGATCAAACACATAGCTACTGGTACATACCCTCAGCCCCGAGGGAGAACTACTCCCTCCTTGTCATGGAGAGCGCCAGGATGATGTAGATGGCCATGGGAGAGGGATTCCCCCCTCCGACAGGGTGCCGGAACGGGTCTATATTGGTTTTTGGTGGCTACGGAGGCTTCTGGCGGCGGAACTCCCGATCTAGGTTATTTTCTGGAAGTTTTGGGTTATATAAGAGGTGTTGGAGTCGGGAACAAGTTAGGGGGGTCTCCGTGCTGTCTACGAGGCAGGGAGGCGCGCCCAGGGGGTGGGAACGCCCCCCACCCTCGTGGGCAGCCCGAGACTCTTCTGGCCCAATTCTTTTACTTCCTGGCCTTCTTCCGATCCAAAAATAAGTTCCGTGAAGTTTCAGGTCAATCGGACTCCGTTTGGTTTTCCTTTTCTGTGATACTCAAAAACAACAAAAAAACAGAAATTGGCACTGGGCTCTAGGTTAATAGGTCAGTCCCAAAAATCATATAAAATAGCATATAAATGCATATAAAAATCCAATGTTGGTAATATAATAGCATGGAACAATCAAAAATCTAGATACGTTGGAGAAAGTTCATCCCTACAAAATCATATAGTTTGGTCATGCTCCATTTTCGTCACACAAAAATTCTCTCATCATGCACAACCCCGATGAAAAGCCAAGCAATTGTTTCACACTTTAGTAATCTCAAACTTTTTTCAACTTTCACGCAATACATGAGCGCGACCCATGGATATAGCACCATGGATGGAATAGAATATGATGATGGGGGTTATGTGGAGAAGACAAAAAAGGAGGAAGTCTCACATCAATGCGGCTAATCAATGGGCTAGGGAGATTCCCATCAATTGATGTCAATGCAAGGAGTAGGGATTGCCATGCAACAAATGCACTAGAGCTATAAATGTATGAAAGCTCAACAAAAGAAACTAAGTGGGTGTGCATCCAACTTGCTTGCTCACGAAGACCTAGGGCATTTGAGGAAGCCCATTGTTGGAATATACAATCCAAGTTCTATAATGAAAAATTCCCACTAGTATATGAAAGTGACAAAACAAGATACTCTCTATCATAAAGATCATGGTGCTACTTTGAAGCACAAGTGTGGAAAAAGAGGATAGTAGCATTGTCCCTTTTTTGGGCCTTCCTTTTTATTTGTCCCTTTATTTATTTATTTATTTATTTGGGACAATTCTCTATTAATGATGATCATCACACTTTTATTTATTTACAACTCAATGGTTACAACTCTATACTAGAACAAAATATGACTCTATATGAATGCCTCCGGCGGTGTACCAGGAAGGGCAATGAATCAAGAGTGACATGTATGATAAATGCATGGTGGCTTTGCCACAAATACAATGTCAACTACATGATCATGCAAGGCAATATGACAATGATGATGTGTGTCATGATGAACGGAACGGTGGAAAGTTGCATGGCAATATATCTCGGAATGGCTATGGAAATGCCATAATAGGTAGGTATGGTGTCTGTTTTGAGGAAGATATAAGGAGGTTTATGTGTGACAGAGCGTATCATATCACGGGGTTTGGATGCACCAGCGAAGTTTGCACCAACTCTCAAGGCGAGAAAGGGCAATGCACGGTACCGAAGAGGCTAGCAATGATGGAAGGGTGAGAGTGCGTATAATCCATGGACTCAACATTAGTCATAAAGAACTCACATACTTATTGCAAAAATCTACAAGTCATCAAAAACCAAGCACTACGCGCATGCTCCTAGGGGGATAGATTGGTAGGAAAAGACCATCGCTCGTCCCCGACCGCCACTCATAAGGAAGGCAATAAAAAAACACCTCATGCTTCAAATTTGTCACACAACGGTTACCATACGTGCATGCTACGAGACTTGCAAACCTCAACACAAATATTTCTCAATTTCACAATTAATCAACTATCACGACTCTAATATCACCATCTTCATATCTCAAAACAATTATCAAGATCAAACTTCTCATAGTATTCAATGCACTCTATATGAAAGTTTTTATTGTACCCATCTTGGATGCCCATCATATTAGGACTAGTTTCATAACCAAAGCAAACTACCATGCTGTTCTAAAGACTCTCAAGATAATATAAGTGAAGCATGATAGTTCATCTATTTCTTCAAAATAAAACCACCGTCGTGCTCTAAAAAGATATAAGTGAAGCACTAGAGCAAATGACAAACTACTCCAAAAGATATAAGTGAAGATCAATGAGTAGTCGAATAATTATGCAACTATGTGAAGACTCTCTAACATTTAATAATTTCAGATCTTGGTATTTTATTCAAACATCAATCAAAACAAAATAAAATAAAATGACGCTCCAAGCAAAACACATATCATGTGGTGAATAAAAATATAGCTCCAAGTAAAGTTACTGATGAACAAAGACGAAAGAGGGGATGTCATCCGGGGAATGCCCAAGCTTAGGCTCTTGGTTGTCCTTGAATATTACCTTGGTGTGCATTGGGAATCCCCAAGCTTAGGCTCTTGCCGCTCCTTATTCCATAGTCCATCAAATCTTTACCCAAAACTTGAAAACTTCACAACACAAAACTTCACAGAAAACTCGTAAGCTCCGTTAATATAAGAAAATAAATCACCACTTAGGTACTGTTGTGAACTCATTCTAAATTCATATTGGTGTAATATCTACTGTATTCCAACATATCTATGGTTCATACCCTCCGATACTACTCATAGATTCATCAAAATAAGCAAACAACACATAGAAAACAGAATCTGTCAAAAACAGAACAGTCTGTTGTAATCTGTATCAAACGTATACTTATGGAACTCATAAAATTCTGAAATAAATTGTAGGACCTGAGGAATTTGTCTATTAATCATATTCAAAAATAATCAACTTAATAGCACTCTCCAGTAAAAAATGGTAGCTAATCTCGTGAGCGCTAAAGTTTCTGTTTTTACAGAAAGATCACAAAGACTTCACCCAAGTCTTTCCAAAGGTTCTACTTGGCACAAACACTAATTAAAAGCATAAAACCACATCTAAACAGAGGATAGATGAATTATTTATTACCAAAAAGGTACAAAAATCAAGGAACAAAAATAAAAATTGGGTTGCCTCCCAACAAGCGCTATCGTTTAACGCCCCTAGCTAGGCATGATAATTTCAATGATGCTCACATAAAAGATAAGAACTGAAACATAAAGAGAGCATCATGTAGAATGTGGCTAGAACATTTAAGTCTAACCCACTTCCTATGCATAGGGATTTTGTGAGCAAACAACTTGTGGGAACAAGAATCAACTTGCATAGGAAAGCAAAACAAGCATAACTTCAAGATTTTAAGCACATAGAGAGGAAACTTGATATTATTGCAATTCCTACGAGCATATATTCCTCCCTCATAATAATTTTCAGTAGCATCATTAATGAATTCAACAATATAACCATCACATAAAGCATTTCTTTCATGATCTACAAGCATAGAAAATTTACTACTCTCCACATAAGCAAAATTCTTCTCATTTGGAATAGTGGGAGTATCATAAGAAACTCGAATACTACAAATTGTTTCCACATTAAAAGAGTAATATTCAGAAAAAGGGTAATCATAATCATGACAAGTTTTATAAATATAATCATCTCTGCTTTTTATAGCATAAGTGTCATCACAATAATCATCATAAGTAGCAACTTTGTTCTCATCATAATCAATTGAAACCTCTTCCAAGAGAGTGGAATCATTACTAAATAAAGTCATGACCTCTCCAAATCCACTTTAATAATTGTCAAAATAAGATTCAACATCCTCCAAAATAGTGGGATCATTACTTCCTAAAGTTGACACTCTTCCAAACCCACTTTCATCAATATAACCATCATAAATAGGAGGCACGCTATCATCATAATAAATTTGCTCATCAAAACTTGGGAGACTAAAAATATCATCTTCATCAGACGTAGCATCCCCAAGCTTGGGATAAACATTAATTGCAGCAAATACATTCTCAAACATGTCATTCTCATCAAACATAGCATCCCCAAGCTTGGGCCTTTTCATATCATAAGCATAATCACTCTCATCATTAATAGTATGGATAGCACCAATAGTATAACAATTATCATCATCACAATGAGTAATAGGAGCAACATAATTTGGGAGGGATACATTTTCACCTTTGCTCCTCCGTCTTTTCTTTTTCTTCTTCACATCATGTGTGGGTTTTATTCTCTTTTCGGAGCTCCTTATTAATGAGATTGGTTGAATAGGAGGCTCCTCCTCGTGTCCTGATTCATCATAAGAAATAATAGGAGAATATTGGGAAGTCTATTCCCTTTCATTAGTATTATCTTCATCTTCTATTTGTTTTCTTGTCTTTATGTAATTGGCAATATAAGGATTTTCAATGCAATTCACCGCACAATACATAAAAATTTCTTCTAGATCAAAATCAAGAAATTTATCAAGATTAAATTTTGGAATACCCTCAGTTATACGTTTCATTTCTTCATACCCCAAAATAAGACTAAGCTCTTTATGATGCTCAAGGGTAATCAAGTTATCACAATATTTGGACACGATTTGATCATGAAACAAATAGCATTGGAGCTTTAAATGACCATGTTCATTGCAAAGTTCACAAGGATGGCGATAAATATTGAATCTTTCAGCACAATCATCTAGCCTTTCTTGCAACCATTTAGTTTCCAAATACTTATGCCTCTTGCAAAATCTATCTTCCCTATTTGGTGTGTGCTTGCAAGCTCTATGTATTCCACAAAAGTTGACATGCTTATAAGAGACATTTTCATCATGACTAGTGCAATCATCATTAGTACTATGGATATTCAAGAATTCATACTAACAACATTGCAATCATGCTCATCATTCAAAGATTTAGTGCCAAACATTCTAATGCATTCTTCTTCTAACACTTTGGCACAATTATCGGAATCCTTATTTTCATGAAAGACATTAAAAAGATGAAGCATATGAGGTACCCTCAATTCCATTTTTTGTAATTTTCTTTTATAACTAAACTAGTGATAAAACAAGAAACAAAAAGATTCGATTGCAAGATCTAAAGATATACCTTCAAGCGCTAACCTCCCCGGCAACGGCGCCAGAAAAGAGCTTGATGTCTACTACACAACCTTCTTCTTGTAGATGTTGTTGGGCCTCCAAGTGCAGAGGTTTGTAGGACAGTAGCAAATTTCCCTCAAGTGGATGACCTAAGGTTTATCAATCCGTGGGACGTGTAGGATGAAGATGGTCTCTCTCAAACAACCCTGCAACCAAATAACAAAGAGTCTCTTGTGTCCCCAAACACCCAATACAATGGTAAATTGTATAGGTGCACTAGTTCGGCGAAGAGATGGTGATACAAGTACAATATGGATGGTAGATATAGGTTTTTGTAATCTGAAAATATAAAAACAGCAAGGTAGCAAGTGGTAAAAGTGAGCACAAACGGTATTGCAATGCTAGGAAACAAGGCCTAGGGTTCATACTTTCACTAGTGCAAGTTCTCTCAACAATAATAACATAATTGGATCATATAACTATCCCTCAACGTGCAACAAAGAGTCACTCCAAAGTCACTAATAGCGGAGAACAAACGAAGAGATTATTGTAGGGTATGAAACCACCTCAAAGTTATCCTTTCTGATCGATCTATTCAAGAGTCCGTAGTAAAATAACACGGAGCTATTCTTTCCGTTCGATCTATCATAGAGTTCATACTAGAATAACACCTTAAGACACAAATCAACCAAAACCCTAATGTCACTTAGATACTCCAATGTCACCTCAAGTATCCGTAAGTATGATTATACGATATGCATCACACAATTTCAGATTCATCTATTCAACCAACACAAAGAACTTCAAAGATTTCCCCAAAGTTTCTATCGGAGAGTCAAGACGAAAACGTGTGCCAACCCCTATGCATAAGTTCACGAGGTCACAGAACTCGCAAGTTGATCACCAAAACATACATCAAGTGAATCACGAGATATCCCATTATCACCACAGATAAGCACATGCAAGACATACATCAAGTGTTCTCAAATCCTTAAAGACTCAATCCGATAAGATAACTTGAAAGGGAAAACTCAATTCATCACAAGAGAGTAGAGGGGGAGAAACATCATAAGATCCAAATATAATAGCAAAGCTCGCGATACATTAAGATCGTGCCGACTCAAGAACACGAGAAAGAGAGAGAGAGAGAGATCAAACACATAACAGGGTGCCGGAACAGGTCTAGATTGGTTTTCGGTGGCTACGGAGGCTTTTGGCGGCAGAACTCCCGATCTAGGTTATTTTCTGGAAGTTTTGGGTTATATAAGAGGTGTTGGAGTCTGGAACAAGTCAGGGGGGTCTCCGTGCTGTCCACGAGGCAGGGAGGCGCGCCCAGGGGGTGGGCGTGCCCCCCATCCTCGTGGGCAGCCCGAGACTCTTCTGGCCCAATTCTTTTACTTCCTGGCCTTCTTTTGATCCAAAAATAAGTTCCGTGAAGTTTCAGGTCAATTGGACTCCGTTTGGTTTTCTTTTTCTGCTATACTCAAAAACAACGAAAAAATAGAAATTGGCACTGGGCTCTAGGTTAATAGGTTAGTCCCAAAAATCATATAAAATAGCATATAAATGCATATAAAACATCCAAGGTTGATAATATAATAGCATGGAACAATAAAAAAATTATATATACGTTGGAGACATATCAGTAACTGAATCATCACCGTCATCACGCCGTTATGCTGACAAAGCTCTCCCTCGACACTCAGCTGGATCTAGAGTTCGTGGGACGTCACCGAGCTGAACATGTGCAGATCGCAGAAGTGTCGTACTTTCGGTGCTAGGATCGGTGGGATCGTGAAGATGTACGACTACATCAACCACGTTGTCATAACGCTTCCGCTTATGGTCTACGAGTGTATGTGGACAACACTCTCCCCTCTCGTTGATATGCATCATCTAGATGGATCTTGCATGTGCGTAGGATTTTTTTGAAATTACGGCGTTCCCCAACACCAGTAGGAGAACCAAGCAACACAACGTAAACAACCCCTGCACACAGATAACAAATCCTCGCAACCCGACATGTTAAACGGGTTGTTAATCCCTTTCAGGTAACCATGCCAGAAATTGGTGTGTGACGGGAAAAAGTTGTAATAGATTGAATAAATAGATCACAAATAAAATAAAGTGCAGCAAAGTATTTTTGGGTTTTTGGATTAATAGATCTAAAAATAAAAGCAAATAAAAGTAGATCGCAAAGGCAAATAATATGAGAAAGAGACCCGGGGGCCGTAGGTTTCACTAGTGGCTTCTCTCGAGAAAAATAGCAAAGAGTGGGTGAACAAATTACTGTCGGGCAATTGATAGAACTTCAAATACTCATGACGATATCTAGGCAATGATCATTACATAGGCATCATGTCCAAGATTAGTAGACCGACTCCTACCTGCATCTCCTACTATTACTCCACACATCGACCGATATCTAGCATGCATCTAGTGTATTTAGTGCATGGAGAAACGGAGTAATGCAATAAGAATGATGTCATGATGTAGACAAGATCTATCTATGTAGAGATAGGCCCCATCGTTTTATCCTTAGTAGCAATGATACATACATGTCGGTTCCCCTTCTGTCATTGGGATCAAGCACTGTAAGATCAAACCCACTATAAAGCACATCTTCCCATTGCAAGATAAATAGATCAAGTTGGCCAAACAAAACCCAAATATCGGAGAAGAAATATGAGGCTATAAGCAATCATCAATAAAAGAGATCAAAGAAACTCAAATACTTTCATGGATATAAAAAGATAGATCTGATCATAAACTCAAAGTTCATCGATCCCAACAAACACACCACAAAAAAGTTACATCATATGGATCTCCAAGAGACCATTCTATTGAGAATAGAGAGAGAGAGAGAGGAAGTAATATAGCTACTAACTACGAACCCGAAGGTCTACAAAGAACTACTCACGCATCATCGAAGAGGCACCAATGGAGGTGGTGAACCCCATCCGAGATGGTGTCTAGATTGGATCTGGTGGTTCTGGACTCTACGGCGGCTGGATCAATATTTCATTGACTCCCCTAGGGTTTTGGGAATATTTGGGTATTTATAGAGCAAATAGGCGGTCCGGAGGCACCCGAGGTGGGCACAACCCACCAGGGCGTGCCCTGGTGGGTTGTGCTCCCCTCGGGGAACCCCTAGGCGCAGCCAGGGCCCGCTGTGTTCCTTCTGGCCCATAAAAATTCTCCGTAAAGTTTCGTGGCATTTGGACTCCGTTTGATATTGATTTTCTGCGATGTAAAAAACATGGAAAAAATAGCAACTGGCACTTGGCACTAGGTCAATAGGTTAGTACCAAAAAATAATATAAAATGATTATAAAACATCCAAGATTGGTAATATAACATCATGGAACAATAAAAAAAGTATAGATACGTTGGAGACGTAACAACATCCCCAAGCTTAACTCCTACTCGTCCTCGAGTAGGGAAGTGATAAAAACAGAATTTTTGATGTGGAATGCTGCCTAACATGTCATATCATATTCTTTTCTTTATAGCATGGCCATTTGGACTTTTATATTGTTCAAAGCAATAGTCTAGTTCTGACATGATAATTTAAATACTCAAGCATATCAACAAGCAACCATGTCTTTCAAAATATCAACGCTAAAATAAGCTATCCCTATCCCATCATGCTCAACCATTGATCCATTCATGAAACACACTCGCATATTAGCTACACCCAATACTCAAGTACGAACATATTGCCTACTAGTTGGTGCTTTTATAAGAGAAGATGGAGACTCAAATTCAAAATAAAAATTGCATAAAGTAAAAGAAAGGCCCTTCGCAGAGGGAAGTAGGGATTTGTAGAGGTGATAGAGCTCAAAGTGAAAAACTTAGATATAAAAACATTTTGGGAGGTGTATCCATCCCACCAACGAAAATGACTTAGAGTTCCCAACACTTCCCATGCTAGATATATCATAGGCGGTTCCCAAACAGAAAATAAAGTTTATTCCTTTTTCCACCATACTTTCACTTTCCATGGCTAACCGTATCCACGGGTGCCTTCCATACCAACACTTTCCAAGGAATTTATTATTTGACAACATAAAGTATTTTTTTCATTTCGGGACTGGGCATCCCTAATACCTTTGCCTTACTCTCATGCATTGACAAGTGAATAAACACTCATCTTGAGAATAACACATCTAGCATGGAAAATATTAGCCACCCCTCACCGCTCCGCGAGCAAAAAAACACACAAAAGAGAAGTTTATTTTTGAAAATTAGAGATGGCACATGAAAATTTGCTTAGAATGGCAAAAGAATGCCACATATAGGTAGATATAGTGGACTCATGTGGCAAAACTGGTTAAAGGTTTTTGGATGCACAAGTAGTGATCATACTTAGTGCAAAATGAAGGTTAGCAAAAGATTAAGAAGCGACCAACCAAGAAACGAATAATCTCATAAGCGAGCATTAAGCATAAATAACACCGAATAATGCACCATAAGTAGGATATAATTTCATTGCATAAATACTGACTTTCGTGCTTGCATAGGAATCACAAACCTTAACACCAATATTCTTACTAACGCATAATTACTCATCAAGATGACTCACATATCACATCATCATATCTCAAAACTATTACTAAGAATCAACTTTATTTTGTCCAATGATCTTCATGAAAGTTTTTATTATATCCTTCTTGGATATCTATCACTCTGGGACTAATTTTCATGTGTTGCTTTTGACAAGCTCAAACTAATATAAGTGAAGATCATGAGCATAATATTTCTTTCTATCAAATTAATTTAAGTGAAGCAAGAGAGAATTTCTTGAAAATTTTACTAAATCTCAAATAAATCTAAGTGAAGCAAGAGAGAATTTCTTCAAAAATACTAAGCACACCATGCTCAAAAAGATATAAGTGAAGCACTAGAGCAAGTCCATAGCTCATAAAAAATGTAAGTGAAGCATAGAGAGCAATTCTAACAAGTCATGACATAATTTTGGCTCCCTCAAATAGGTGTGTCTAGCAAGGGATCAAGACTTAAAACACAAAATAAAACAAGCAAAGACTCATATCATACAAGACGCTCCAAGCAAAACACATAGTATGTGACGAATAAAAACATAGCTTCGAGTAAAATACCGATGGTCGTTAGAAGAAAGAGGGGATGCCACTCGGGGGCATCCCCAAGCTTAGTTGGTTGCTCATTTTTGGATAATAGTTTGGGATGTCGGGGCATCCCCAAGCTTAGGCTCTTCTACTCCTTATTCTTTCATCCATCGTAAGATAACCCAAAACTTGAAAACTTCAATCACACAAAACTCAACAAAAACCTTCGTGACATCCGTTAGTATAAGAATAATAAATCACTACTATAAGTGCTGTGTGAAACCAATTCATATTTTGTTCTTGCATTATATCTACTGTATTCCAACTTTTCTATGGCAAAAAATCATCAAAGAAAACCATAGAGCCATCAAAATAAGCACACAACACAAAGAAAATAGAATCTGTTAAAACAGAACGGTCTGTAGCAATCTGACTATTTCTAATACTTCTGTGACTACAAAGTTTCTAAAAAATTAGGACGACCTGAGAAATATGTATATTGATCTACTGCAAGTGGGATGGGTATTTTATCGCTCTTTGGTAAAAAATGAAAATTATTTTCGTGAGCATAAAAGTTTCTGTTTTTCAGCAAGATCAAACAACTATCACCAAAGAAAATCATAAAGGCTTTACTTGGCACAAACACTAATTCAAAAATAAAAAACATAATCATAACAGTAGCATAGTTGTGCTAACACTCTAAAACAGGAAGCAAAAAGCAAAAATAAATTTTATTCATTGGGTTGCCTCCCAACAAGCGTTATAGTTTTACGCCCTTAGCTAGGCATAAATCAAGGATCTAAGTTTTGTCATCTTTGTTCTTAACCTTCTTAGAGGTGCTTTCATCATGGGGTTTTGTAAACACAACATAAAACATATTTTCTATAGAAACCTTAGCATTCCTAAGTTGATGTTCATCATAACCTCTTTGATTCCCCGCAACAATCCAAGAGTAATGTTGGTTAACATTATTGAAAACTTGTTGGATTATATCTAGAACGGGGACTTCCTTTTTGAGATTCTCATCAAAGATTTTACTATCCCCAAGCAAATGTCTTAAAGCATAATCACTATTATAAAGAATTTCATCTATCACAGGTTTTTCACGATTGATACCATAAAAATCAAAGATTTCCCTAGCTTCCCGTATTATGTAGTCAAACTCATTCATAAGAACTAGAGTGGCCAACTTTTTAGCCATGGGATTCTTTATAATGGGAAGCTCAAAAAAAATCTTTGCAAAGTATGATGGGTACGTATAAATTTACTTTCAAGTTTCAGAACTAGTGCTGAAATAGCATCCGCATAAGATCTAGTAGTTTTAAATATAGGAGCATCATCAAGACTTAGATTCCCAAAACAATTGAAAATTTCTTGGATATGTTCTTTCCCCACGGCGTTCCCTTGCCCCAAGATAAAAAATTTAGCATCCAGATTTCCTATACGTCCAATTTTAGGAGTTAGGCCATCATTTGTTGGTGCCATACCGAAATCACTCATGATTTCAAGCAAAGGATAGATCTGACGAGAAAACAGCGAACGAAAAAGAGAGGCGAATAAAACAGCAATTTTTTGTGAAGTGGGTGAGAGGAAAACAAGAGGCAAATGGCAAATAATGTAAATTGCAAGGAGATGAGATTTGTGATTAGGAACCTAGTATATGTTGAAGATCCTCCCCAGCAAGGGCGCCAGAAATTCCTTTTGACGTCGCTTCAAGCTACGTCGGTATTTCCCCAGAGAGGAAGGGATGATGCAACACAGCAGTGGTAGGTATTTCCCTCAGATATGAAAGCAAGGTTATCAAACTAGTAGGATAACCAAGCAACACAACGTAAACAGCCCCTGCACACAGATAACAAATCCTTGCAACCCGACGTGTTAAAGGGGTTGTCAATCCCTTTCGGGTAATGGTGCCAGAAATTGGTGCGTGACGGGAAAAAGTTGTAATAGATTGAATAAATAGATCGCAAATAAAATAAAGTGCATCAAATTATTTTTGGGTTTTTGTATTAATATATCTAAAAATAAAAGCAAATAAAAGTAGATCATAAAGGCAAATAATATGAGAAAGAGACCCGGGGGCCGTAGGTTTCACTAGTGGCTTCTCTTGAGAAAAATAGCAAACGGCGGGTGAACAAATTACCGTTGGGTAATTGATAGAACTTCAAATAATCATGACGATATCCAGGCAATGATTATTACATAGGCATCACGTCCAAGATTAGTAGACCGATTTCTGCCTGCATCTACTACTATTACTCCACACATCGACCGCTATCCAGCATGCATCTAGTGTATTAAGTTCATGGAGAAACGGAGTAATGCAATAAGAAAGATGACATGATGTAGACAAGATCTATCTATGTAGAGATAGACCCCATCGTTTTATCCTTAGTAGCAACAATACATACGTGTCGGTTCCCCTTCTGTCACTAGGGTCAAGCACCGTAAGATCGAACCCACTACAAAGCACCTCTTCTCATTGTAAGATAAATAGATCAAGTTGGCCAAACAAAACCCAAATATCTGAGAATAAATACGAGGCTATAAGCAATCATGCATAAAAGAGATCAAAGAAACTCAAATACTTTCATGGATATAAAAAGATAGATCTGGTCATAAACTCAAAGTTCATCGATCCCAACAAACACACCGCAAAAAAGTTACATCATATGGATCTCCAAGAGACCATTGTATTGAGAATCAAGAGAGATAGAGAGTAACCCATCTAGCTACTAACTACGGACCCGAAGGTCTACAAAGAACTACTCATGCATCATCGGAGAGGCACCAATGGAGGTGGTGAACCCCATCCGAGATGGTGTCTAGATTTGATCTGGTGGTTCTGGACTCTGCTGCGGCTGGATCAATATTTCGTCGACTCCCCTAGGGTTTTGGGAATATTTGGGTATTTATAGAGCAAAGAGGCGATCCAGGGGCACCTGAGGTGGGCACAACCCACCAGGGCGTGCCCGGGCCTCCTTGGTGGGTTGTGCTCCTTCTGTCCCATAAAAATTCTTCGTAAAGTTTCATGGCTTTTGAACTCCGTTTGATATTGATTTTCTGCGATGTAAAAAACATGGAAAAAGAGCAACTGGCACTCGGCACTAGGTCAATAGGTTAGTACCAAAAAATGATATAAAATAAGATAAAATGATTATAAAATGATTATAAAACATCCAAGATTGATAATATAATAGCATGGAACAATCAAAAATTATAAATACGTTGGAGACGTATCAGCCTGCACAACATCACTGACAGTTGGGGGTCCCATGTTGACTGAATGGGTTGGAGTTGGCACACCGACTGATGGGGTTGGCACGGTGACTACTTGGGTTGGCAATGCAGTTTTTGGGATTGGCACACTGACAGCTTGGGGTTCTGTGTTGACTGATGGGGGTAGGATAGATAAAACTGCAGATGCCTCACTTCCTCTTGTTGTTGGCACAATGTTGATTTCACTTTCCTTAATTGCTGATGTGCCGTGTGCAGTTGATGTTGTAGTTGGCCTATTTGGACAAACAGTTGGCTCACGTGAAGTTGGAGTTGCCACAGAAGATATTGGGGTTGCCGACTTCCTACACAACATACTGCCAAATTCCTTTTGATTGTTTGATGCAATCTTAACAGCATGGCTTGGCACCTTTGTTCCCATTTCTGCAAACTTTGTGTCCTTGGCAAAAGACATTGTTTTGTTGCATTTTTTTACCAGGGAGTTTGCATGTTGTAGAGGTGCGCTTGGCATCTACATGCGCAACGGTTGGCTCCTATAGAACAACACTTGCCTTCTTGGGCTCTGAAGTTGGCACCTCATTTCTCTTTGATTTACTTGCATTCTTCGAATTTTTCTCTCCCATACAAGGAATCTTATCTTTTGGTTGACCCAACACCAAGTTCTTGCTAAGTGTCACGAGCTTCTTGCACTTTGGGGCAGTGGGTGGGCGCGGAGGGGATGCTGCCATCCTCTTGCTACCACCTGACGATGAACCATCTTCAAATACAACACCTTCCTTCATTATCTTGTCAACCATGGTTTTTGAGCCAATCCAGTCCAAGCCCTTTCCTGCCTCTTCCATTTCTTCCCCAGTGCTTTGTAGTCCGCCGTTTATTATTTTTTCAAAGGTATTATCCTTCTCTTTCATGTCAATGATTGCATGAGTTTCCAGCAAGGGGATTTCAAATCTGTTGGGGATTGCTGGCTCTGATCTACACAAGTCAAAAAGTGAGAAACTTTCCTCTGGCACAACTACTTTGGTTCCAACTGATTTCGGATCTTCACCCTTGCGACGAATGTCCTTTTGGATGAAAAACTATAGAGTTACACTATCATCAATTAAGCTGCTGCTGCTGTTTCCTCCATCTCCAGAAGTGTTTATCCTCTTTGAACTGCTGTCACCGTCACCCATGCCATCATCATCCTTCCCACTGTCACTGCCTCCATCAAAGGCCCCCCTCTCATTGACGTGTGTCTCCTCGCTATCATCATCACTGTCCCCATCCTTTCCTTGTTTATCTTCATCAACCTTGTCGACATCCTCACCTTCCCTCTTGTCTATTCCATCTCCTTCCTCTTCCTCATCGTCATTACCGGATTCTTCTTTGTCTTCGTTGTTGTCAGCATCATCGTCATTGTCATCATCACCATCATTGTTGTCATTGTCATCATCATGTTCTTCAACATTCCTTCCCTCTTCATCCTCATCTTCTTCTTTCGACTCATCACTTTCTTCAGAATCATTGCCAACTCCCAGGTCAACGTCTTTTTCCTCTGACTCACTTTCCTCCACAAATTCATCTTCTTCACTTCCCTCCACATCTTCTGTTTGTTTGGGAGCAGATTGACGCTTCCTTCGCCTAGTGTGTGAGCTTTGAGCCTTTATTCGACCACTTGACGGCCCCTTGAGAGGAGACAAATCTGGTTCCTCTCTATCAAGCTTGGCAAAACCTTCGATGAAGTTGCCAAGATTGTCAGATATTCCTTTACATAGATCATGCACCATGCTTGCTAGCTTGAACTTCTTCTGCATAACATTAGAAAAAGGAAAATTTTAAATTTAAAAAGGAAAAATGGAGACAAAATAGTTTTGGTGCAAGTCAAGCATATCTGTTTGCAACTGCAAACCTAAGTTTGGTGCAAGTATATCAAAGTAGTGTGCAACTGAGATAATGAAAGTGTGCAACTGAAAAGGGGTAAGTTTGCTGGAAGTAAAAAAACATAGTTTGTAACTAAGTTGTGAACTCTGTGTAAGTGAAAGCACAAGTTTGATTCAAGTAGAAAAAAGGTGACTGCTGCAACTAAAGTGTAACTTTGGTACAGGTAAACAATAGCCATGTTGCAACTGACATAATAACTCTGTGCAACTGATGCATGCATTGGGCGCGAAAAAGTAAACAACAAAGGATGATTAGTACACCAAACACATAAGAGAATAAAAAAATGAAGATTTTTGGTCTAGGAAAAAAAGTGGGTCAGCAAAAAGGATAACTCGCGTGGGGATTGTAACTCAATGGAACCTTTGACGCCACAAACTCTTCTGCCTGCAGCAATCCTCCGAAGAGTGATGAATACTCTTTGCTTCTATACTGCTCCTTGAGCTGTTGCACAAAAAGAAAGATCATTAACAACAAAAACAAAGTTATTGTGTGGATCTATAAAGAAAAAAGCGCACATGTGAGCAACTACCACATGCCCCCAGAAGCAAAAAAACTGACTAAAATTACTATGTGAAGTCCAAATGAAAGTGGTACTGTAAACAAAAAATATGAAACAAAGTAGGTGTGCAACTGTCATAAGTCTGTGTGCCAACTATGAACATAGACTTGTGCAACTACCTACAGATACGTGAGCAACTACCACATGCTCTCAAAAGCAAAAAAATAGACTAAAATTACTATGTGAAGTCCAAATGAAAGTGGTACTGTAATATAAAATATGAAACAAGAATGTGTGCAACTATCTTAAGTCTGTGTGCCAACTATCAATACAGACTTGTGCAACTACTTACAGATATGTGAAAAAAATGTGCAATTACAGAAAAAGTATAATGTATACAGAAAACCTAGACATAAAACATATCATATTATACAAAAAATTACACCAAGAAAAAACAAGAAGGTATCATTTGACTTTGAGCAGAATGTCCAACTCACTTGAAGTTTCCCAAAGACGCCAGGCGAAATCAAATTCTTTTTCATTATCTTGCTGATTATATTCTTATCATAGGCATTGGCTTTTCTACTCGCACATCAACATCAAGTGCATCAATGTAAAGAATCTGTACACGCACCATCCCTAAGAGACAAACAAAAGGGGAAAACAAACATATGAGAACATTGGTGATAAAGTACAAAACCTATAGAAAAGTACGTCTAGCAGATACAAAACTTAATTACAGCTCACCATCAAATGATACAGGCAGCAGCAAACTATTTGCTAGTACTCACCCATGTTGCGGAATGCTTTGTTTATGTGCTCAGCAACAAATAAGTTGACATTGCTCTTCAACAGAACATCAGGTTCTAGCACAACACCGTAGCAACGTGGGCTTAGAGAAAGACTAGTGGTAGGAGCTAAAAAGGTGCCGAAAGCAATTGCAAGCCAACCAGTAAGGAACTTGTCATCAGTTCTTCCCTTCATAGCTTTCATCGTCTTGCTAAATTCGGTAACCGTGGGGTGTTTGGATGGCTCGGTGTGGTTGAACATCTGATTGAAACTCTTCATAGCCTCCTTTTCAACAATGTATTTCAAACGCGGCCCTCTATTGGGTAAACCAAAGTTCCTATGCACACTAGCACCATCTACTGGAATAGTTCCCCTGCCTGGAAATACCAAGGCTGAACTGCCTAGGTCGTACGACTGGACTAGGAACTTCGTCAAATCAGAAGGCAGTGTGTCGGCTAAGTTTACCAAACCTCCTAACATCTTCTCATACAGGAAAGATCTTTGAACAGGTGTTAGTTCCTTGTTGACCTTCACAAACCTTCATGGTGAGGCCATAATCCTTCCAGCTTGTGAACGTCGCCGAGGAACGTTTCCTTCGTTCCCTTCAACTCCAACTTCACCCACCCGAGATAAAAAAAGGGAACTGAATACAAATAAATTGTGCAACTAGTGTACATATGTCTGCAACTGATCATACATAATAAACCGAAATATTTTCACATAGTTGATTGTTGTGCAATCATAAGTTGATTGTTGGGCAACCATATGTTGATTTTTGTGCAACTATTATCCCTTATTGTGCAACTGACATGTTCACACTCTAAAATTAAAAAACTTGTCCAAAATGTATACATGTTTGGGTGCAGCTGTGTGTTGAATGGGTTCCAACTTTCAAATTTGACAAGATAGGTAAGAAGATTAGAAAATCTATCTTAAAACAGTTATGCACACATATGACGCACAAACTGCCAAGTGTATACTTTTCATGTGCAACACTAAACAACAGAGGTGCCAACTGATACCAACATACTATGTAACTGAAAAAATGTACTCAAAATAGCTACCTCAGCAGCTTCTGCAGAGGTTGGGTCACCCCCTTCAGAGGACTTGTCTTTTCCTTTTGTTCTAGCTCGCTTTGCAGCACGGGATGCATTAGCATCCTCCACCTACAAAAAACAATGATGCCTCATGTTAAAAAATCATGAAAAAAGAGAAAACAAAAAATAAATATTGAATTTCTTTTACATATACTAAAAATTGTACATTGCGTATTCAAAATGTACAGTAATAAAAAAGAAAATGTTAAAGTCTCCGCTAAAAACTTACCCCTACTTCCTCACCATCATCGGGGACAACACGAGTACGAACACCCCGCTCAGCAGCCCTTTTCCTGTTCCGCCGTGTATCCTTTGATACAATCCTCTGCATGAGTCGAAAGAACAAAAACCAAAAATCAAAAACAAAGGAAAAAAAGAGATAAGAAAACAACACCTATATTCGATCATATTTGCTCTCTTTGAGCTTAAGAAAACAACCTCTTCCCCACTTCCACCGACATCTCCCTCTTCAACCATTGTCGCTGCAAAAAAACAGGTCCCAAAATAATCATTCTAATTGCACACTCAGAAAATCGTAGTTAAAACACTAACAAAAACTTGATAAACAATGCATAAAAAACCAGGACCCCTCCACTAGGACAATTGAAAAATCCCGTGGCAACTGGACCTTGGATTTGCCAACTGGACCCTGGTTCTGCCAACTAGGATATGGTAATGCCAAGTGAAAAATGCAAGGAACACATATCCCAGCTGTGTGCAACTGTTGAACCTAGATCTGCCAGTTGGGAACTGGTCCAATGGCAAGTATTAAAACCCACAGAACAATGGGGCAATGGAAACATTCCATGTGCAACTGCCAACTGCAAACAACTCGTTGTGCAAGTGGGCAATGGAAACATTCCCTGTGCAACTATTATTTGTGCAACTGCCAACTGCAAACACCTCGTTGTGCAAGTGGGAATGAAAATAATACAATAAATAGACAGAAATCGAAGGGATTCAATGACCATGGTGAAGGACGCTGAAATATCTACCAACTAAAATGCAACAATACCTAGGGTTTCGATCACTTATGCAAAGACACAGTGGATCTGCTATCGGCGTGGCCTCCCCCGCTACAGGCACAGCGAGCGCGTCTAGCAGGCGCGGCCTCCCCCGCTACAGGCACGGCGAGAGCGCTGCGGTCATGGCCTCTGCGGCTACGGGCGCGGCGACAGCACAACGGCGCGTGGCGCGGCGGGGGCACTACGAGCACGGCCTCCCCCACCATGGGCGCGACGAGAGCGCTACGGGCGTGGCCTCTCCTGCTACGAGTGCGGCGGGAGCACTACGGCTGCGACCTTCCTCTGTACGGGCGCGGCGAGAACGAGCGAGCGGATGAGCAGCGAGCGTACCTGAGCCGACGACGAGCAGCGGGTGCTTCCCCCTGCTACGCCTCCGCCTCATGTGCACCTTTCAATGACGTTCAACGGCAGATCCGGCTGCGAGCCCTACAAATCGGGAGGGGAGGGGAGGGGAGAGGGGAATGAAATGAGGTGAGCGATGACGGGTGCTGAAGGGGGGAGGAAGTGACACGAAATTCGAAACCGCCCACCGCCCCCACTACTAGTCTACGCTCACTAACGGGCATACCTACACAGTCTATGCCATCTCAGGCCCACCGGGGGTGTGCGTGCCGCGCGCCTCGGCACTACCGGCCCAGGTGTGCGGGAGATGCGGGCGAGCGCGGGGAGGGGGGGCAGGTAACACCTGGCGGGCGCGGCCGTGCGATGGGAGCCGATCGAACGGTTCTTGAGCGGCCGCTCGAGACGAGACACGAGCGCACGCGCACTAATGTGTATTTCCGTTTTATATTTACTTTCGCTTTGTAGTGCTATCGAACTATGCGGTTTCGCTAATGAAACCGGGGAGAGGTCCAACACATGGATACAAACGGCCATCCAAGAAATACAACACACGCATGATATGCATCTTGCACAACACAACACAGACACATCACATCACATGAGTTGGCCAGCCAGGCCTGCTATTTTTGTATAGTCAACCGGCCACCCCTCACCCTCAAAGCCTCAATCATCCCCCTCCCCTACACACGGGCAATCCACGCCGCGGATTGGGAAACGGTGACCGACGACCCCATCCGGCCATCTTATTAGTAGCACCTACGGCACAAGGCAACAACGCACGCCTCTCCCAGCGCCCAAACACTCCGCTCGGCTGCTAGCTGCGCGTCCATACAAACGCAGTTACGCGCACAAGTACAGAACCGCCCCCTCCTCTTCCGGGAGGCCGGCCGGCCGGCCAGCCCGCTCCTCCCCTCCCATCCACCTCTGTCCTTAGCATGGTGAGGGACACCGGCGGCGCCCTGCAGCTGCTGGCGGTGCTTCTCCTCGTCCTGGCGTCCGAGCTCGCCACCTTCAGCTGCGGCCACAGGATCCCCAGGGCGGACGTCGCCGCCTGGAAGCGCGGGGCGACGCCGACGGGACGCACGGCGTCCACCACGACGACGACGACGGCCACTCGTGCCGGCGGCGCGGCGGCGGCGGCGCTCGGCGACTCCAAGAGGCTGGTGCCGCAGGGGCCGAACCCGCTGCACAACTAGCGCCGCGCAGGTTCTTCCTCGCTCCCATTTTTCTCGCGCGGAAGAACGCCGGCTATCTAGCGAGCGACTGAGTAGTGTGTGGACGATACAATCACATATGCAGTGATGTAACTGTAATTAGCTAGCCCATTAGATCGAGCTCCGGAGATTGCATCCAAAGAAATAGTGTAAATTACATGTACGATGTATCTTCTTCTTCCTCCATGATTTTCACTACTTCTTTGGAGCAAAGATCTGAAACAGCAGGACAATTATTGATTGACTGATTGATTGATTGGGAGCTTGCTGCAGCCCTGTCCCTGCGAGAGCTTGGAGCGGTCAATGGCTGTCCTCAGTGTTTAATTTCGGAGGGCGTTTAGGGTCATTTCGCGTTGGCCAAGGCGTGGCAAGCGGACAAGGGCGCCACGACAAGCGGGTGCTTTGTCACGCCATGGCTAAAATATGATTGATCCTCACTAGCCTTTTTGTTTGCTTATGGGCGTGATCTCATCAGTACACATTTGTTGTTATCTTTACCCCCTCACATGGCGAGAAAAGTAGGAGATTAAAAACTGTTGGTAGGTTACGTTGGTCTTTTGATTCGGTAGGAGATAGGCAGGAAAGGATTGGCCGTGTAGTCCGGCTGGAAGGTCAAACAACAGCCGGTCTAGACCGGCAGTCAGTTTGAGTCAGTGCAAATTTAAGCCATAATCTACGATCATCACCAGGAAAAACATGTCAGGAGAACATGCATGTATCATGCCATCACGGTGCTGATTTCCGCAGACTCTGTTTTTTCAGGAACAGATGGGCGATCTGTTATTTTTTAACCGAGCTAAGTCTCCTTTCTATTACTTTTGACATACAAAGATTCAATCCCCGCAAAAGAAACATACGAAGATTCAGAGGACGATAAAAAAAGGAAAATCAAGTCATGCATGTTTATCATGGGCTGAAAACCTGTTATCACATAAACATGTCAAAAAGTTTCTTACACGACGGACAAGATAGTAAACATAAGGATATGTCTAGGGCACATCTAGATATGCCATAGTCATTGCACATCTAAGTGATTCAATGAAACTAAACGAAAAAGAAAAAAGACAAGAGAAAATAAACACACCTAGTACATCTCTAGGGCGGAAGCCGATTTTTGGCTCTTAGGTGCGCAACACCCCTATATCTCTACCGAATGTTATTCTCTCTAGATCTATATATTAAATGTATTGATGAAAAATACCAACAAATAAATGGGCTATACATTGTAATGACTCCTTTAAATGCCTTTTATTGAGTGCAAGGGAGTTACTCCTCTGAACACATAGAGCATGCTTGGATACGTTTTAGTCCCATGACTAAAAGTAGTGGGACTAAAACTTGCTAGTCTCACCCATGTTTGGATCCAAATACTAAAGAGACTAAAATCTAGTTATTGAGCATTTATTATCCTCCAAACCCTCCAATCCAGAACTAAGGAGAGGAATTAAATGAGGAGAGAGAGAGCTAATACATATTTTAGTAGGTTTCCCATGACTAAAAGATTTTAGCCTCAAGACTAGTCCTAGTCTCTTTCTAGTCAGGGGTGCTTGGAACTTTAGCCTCTAAAAGAGACTATTTTTAGTCAGACTAAAAATAGTCCCTTGTATCCAAGCACCCTCATAGCACTGTTGAATTTTTGGTGTGCAGCGTATTGAATTGTGAGGTCAACCTTGATGGCTCGATCAATACAAGTACATGATGCATTGGTGCTCCCAGTGCAGTGATTACTTAGTAGAACAACAACACTTAGCTTTGCTAACAAACTAGTACAAATGCTAACTGCCTTCTAACAAAATCCTAGAATCCGTATCATGAAATTCTCAGTTTTTTTACTTGAGAAACAAAAGCTAAAGTCATCATCATGAAATTTGTCAAAATGAGGATCGTCGAATTCTCATTTTAAACTTTTATTTTTAATTTAATCCAGGAACTTTAGTAAATGATTTCTTTCAAAAAATCATGGAACTAGTATCACGCCATTCTTAGTTCTCTTAGAAGACATAATTCAAAGAATTGGTATCTTGAAATTTCTAGGAATTAATGTCTTGAAATGTTAGAAATGTTAACATCCATTAATGATAATTGGAGAGGGTCTTCCCCAAAACAGGCGACCTTGGATTTTAAGAATTACAATATTATAACATTCTTAGTTCTCTTAGAAGACATAATTCAAAGAATTGGCATCTTGAAATTTCTAGGAATTAGTATCTTGAAATGCTAGAAATGTTAACATCCATTAATGATAATTCGAGAGGGTCTTCCCAAAAACATGCGATGTTGGACTTTTTAGAATTATAATATATTGATTGCACATTTCCGTGCATTTGTTCAGTAGTCTGTCTTTTCAGTTATTTTAGACAATTTTTTTGAGTAGCCACTTTATTAGTTACGTTTACTTAGTGATTATGTACTGTGATGCTGATGTTGAGGCTTCAACCTGTGAAGAATGTATGTGCATTTGACGATGCCATTAGGCTTCTGGATTAGCGCACAAATGGCATATTCCATCATGCTTGTAAGAAGATTTAATGTTCTAATTTAAGTTTGAAACTTAAGTAATTTTCTTTGTAATATGAGCATGTATGATGTATGCAAGTTTAAGCTCAAAACTTCTATTGAGAACATGGAACCTATGAATTTCTACTTTTAAGTTTGAGTTTAGGTTAGTAACTTGAGTTAAAAAATATTGGAATCTTTGAACTACGTAGGTTGAATCCATGAACAAACTAGTCTTATTAACCGAAACTTATTATATGTGCAGTGTGATTAAAATCTAAAGTGGAAAATTCTTCCACATGCTAGTGTGATCCTAATTGGTTGTCACATGGCCCAGGTTACACATATCAGCTTGCATTTATTGCAGAATTTGGAAACCATTGGAAATTAATATACATCACGAGTACATCTGAAAAATATAACTAGGCCTGGATCCCTAGGTGCATGGCTGGGTCAGATTCAAGGGATGTATCACTTGGGTGCTCCTATGAAATTAACCACATTAGCACCACAAATCTAACATGCAATGACAGCAAGACCAGTGAGTGGGGAAGAATTAGTTTGATGTACCAACCCTAGTGTCTCTAGCAACATCACGTTCACAACCTTGCTTCGAAGTATCCCAACCTATTTCTTCAGCGCATCCAGATCTCTAGTTTTTTTTATGATCTATCGAGGATAACAGGAAGTGCATGTCATAGAAATGATCTTTAAAAGGACTTTCAAACATATTATTCTCAAAAGTGACTCTATTGCAAAAATTCCATATAGCCCATATATATAACAACCGCGAAACAATAGTAAAGAACTTCTCTCCATCAGGACAAAAAGAATAGCACCAAGGAAATATTACCAGATATTGTTAGGGAAAATATCAGTACCAAAGACCTAGTGCATTGTTCTCCACACCACCCTTGCCACAAGGCACGGGAAAACTATGTGTTGAGAGGACTCAACCTGATCAGAAAAGGAGCAACTAGAGTTGTTAATTAATTTTTCTTTTTCATTGCCTCTCTTGTTAACACAACATGTTGAAACAACTGGAATAGGAAGATTAGTTTTCTAGTGGTAATTTTGCATCCCCAAGCCCATTTGTGATTTCAACCTGCTAAGGAGGTTTCCCACCATTGTACATCGATTTAGTGGTAAATAACATATCATTTTCTCCTTGGACTAGTATTTCTCATTAGGGTCATCAAAAATATTAAGACTAGCAAAATAAGCAAGGAAAGATTCACACTGATCCATAAGGTCGGGAGATGGCCTTCTCCTGAAAAGTAGTCATATATACTCCGTGGAGCACTGGAGCATTTCAATCGTAAAATCATGTGCATTACAAATATCAAAAGATTGTGGGAATTGCTCACAAAGGGGAGATTGTTTGTTAAGAGAATATTTCCACAATCTAGTAATATTACCAAATCTTGGCTTAATTTTTGGACCAATATGTAAAGGTCTTTCACTTTAAGAATGGCCTCCCAACAAGGAGAATAAAATAACTTATGTTTGTCATACGCCATAGTTTGATTATTGAGGTATTTGGCTTTAATGATCACCTGCCAGAGCCCAACCCATATTAGTGTTCAACCTCCACACACTACTACAGAGTCTGAACAAAACTGACCGGTCAAATCATACCATCACTGACTGGCCTAAGGTCCTTAACTCGCTGGTCGATTTCCTTTTTGGATCTACATATTCTAGACTACTTAATAAGGTAATACCATTTTTCCATATTACGACACTGCCAAAATAGTATGCCTTTATGTGTATCAAGTCTCTCAATAAAAGTTTTGTTCAATGTGAGCATGGACATATGATAGGAAGAATTATTGGTCAATTAGCATTCCTCAGGATAGTTCTTTCTCCAATGAAAATAGCATACCCTCTCCAAGAATCAAACTTATTCAAGTATTTAGCCTAAGGTAGTACTGTAGGGTAACGTAGTAATTTCAGAAATTTTCCTACGCACACACAAGATCTATCATGGTGATGCATAGCAACAAGAGGGGAAGATTGTTGTCCACGTACCCTCGTAGACCGTAAGTGGAAGCATTATGACAACGCGGTTGATGTAGTCGTACGTCTTCACGATCCGACCGATCCTAGTACCGAAAGTACGGCACCTACGCAATCTGCACACGTTCGGCTCGGTGACGTCCCACGAACTCTCGATCCAGCTGAGTGTCGAGGGAGAGCTTCGTCAGCACGACGGCGTGATGATGGTGATGATGAAGCTACCGGCGCAGGGCTTTGCCTAAGCACTACGACGATATGATCGAGGAGGATTATGATGGAGGGAGGGCACCGCACATCGCTGGAAACAATCAACTTGTGTGTTCTAGGGTGCCCCCTGTCCCCATATATAAAGGATCAAGGGGGGAGGCCGGCCGGCCCTACGGCGCGCCACGGAGGGGAGGAGTCCTCCTCCTAGTAGGAGTAGGACTCCCCCTTTCCTAGTCCAACTAGGAGGGGAAGGGGAAGGAAGGAAGGGAGAGGAAGAGGAGAAGGAAAGGGGGCGCGCGCCCCCCTCCCTAGTCCAATTCGGACTCCCTATAGGGAGGGGCGCGGCTGCCCCTTGTGGGCTGGCTCCCCTCTTCCCTATGGCCCATGAAGGCCCAACTTTCCCCGCGGGGGTTCCGGTAACCCTCCGACACTCCGGTTTTCTCCGAAATCATCCGGAACACTTACGGTGTCCGAATATAGCCGTCCAATATATCAATATTTATGTCTTGGCCATTTCGAGACTCCTCGTCGTCTTCGTGATCATATCCGGGACTTCGAACTACCTTCGGTACATCAAAACACATAAACTCATAATACCGATCGTCATCGAACGTTAAGCGTGCAGACCCTACGGGTTCGAGAACTATGTAGACATGACCAAGACACATCTCCGGTCAATAACCAATAGCGGAACCTGGATGTTCATATTGGCTCCCACATATTCTACGAAGATCTTTATCGGTCAAACCGTATAACAACATACGTTGTTCCGTTTGTCATCGGTATGTTACTTTCCCGAGATTCGATCGTCGGTATCTCAATACCTAGTTCAATCTCGTTACCGGCAAGTCTCTTTACTCGTTCCGTAATGCAACATCCCGTAACTAACTCATTAGTCACATTGCTTGCAAGGCTTATAGTGACGTGCATTACTGAGAGGGCCCAGAGATACCTCTCCGATACACAGAGTGACAAATCCTAATCTCGATCTATGCCAACTCAACAAACACCATTGGAGACACCTGTAGAGCATATTTATAGTCACCCAGTTACGTTGTGACGTTTGATAGCACACTAAGTGTTCCTCGGTATTCAGGAGTTGCATAATCTCGGTCATAGGAACATGTATAAGTCATGAAGAAAGCAATAGCAATAAACTAAACGATCATAGTGCTAAGCTAACGGATGGGTCAAGTCAATCACATCATTCTCTAATGACGTGATCTCGTTCATCAAATGAAAACTCTTGTCCATGGCTAGGAAACTTAACCATCTTTGATTAACGAGCTAGTCAAGTAGAGGCATACTAATGACACTCAGTTTGTCTATGTATTCACACATGTACTAAGTTTCCGGTTAATACAATTCTAGCATGAATAATAAACATTTATCATGATATAAGGAAATAAATAATAACTTCATTATTGCCTCTAGGGCATATTTCCTTCAAGTACATGCCCACATTTTTTAGAGAGGAAAACCTGATAGCAACTATCAAATATCTCATAGGAAATTGACCAATTTGACAAGATTAGCATATAAGTTCGCAATGTCATTGTCTCCTCCAGCACAAAAACTTTCACTTTGGAAGTTGATTTATAAAAACTAGATATAAGCTCAAATGAATAAAGGAGAACTTTAGGGTTTAGAGCCTTATCAAGGTCACAATCAATACAAATAGTTGTATCATCAATGTATTAAATTACAACCACTGTTTTATCAATAAGGTCAGCAATCAACAACTAGCATATCATTCCTTTGGGAATTTTTAACAATTTTAGTATGGCACTCACCTGTCAGATTACAGGGGGTAGATGGTCCACCTACCTCACACTTTTGGCACTTTCATAAGGGCTTGTGGTGTTGTTCAGTTTAACAATAACAATTCCATTGTAAATGATACTCTTAATCCAGCTACATCAAATAGGGTTTAAAGACTCTGATTTATGGCATTCCAATAAAAATCCTAGTTAACATTGTTGTGAACCTTTTCAAAATCAAATTTCAAGATAATACCACCATGCTTTTAATACAAGTGGGGATGTGAAATCTCATGTAAATATAGAATATGATCTTAAATGCAAGGTAACAATGAGAAGAAAATGCTAGAACCCTAGAGTTGATAGTGAGAGGGGCCACAAGTGCATCGTCTTTGGGATCCAGTTAGGCCAAAATCCTGCCACTACATTCTCTCAGGAACTATCATCGCAATTTTAATGTTGGGTAGCAATATTTAGGTAGATTCTGCAATTTCTTTCCTTCCAAAATACCCACATAATGTATACAATCAAGCAAATAGTTGCTTTTCACTCTTCCTTCAGGAGGCCGACAACCTTTTTCTTTTAAACGATGAGTTGATGTTGTTCTTATTTGTTGGCAAAATCGAGATCATGGCTTGGCTTGCAAAAAACATACCTATAGAAGAACAAACATCTTAATGGTAGTCATTGGACAAATGTGGAGCCGTTTGCGGGTAAATATGCGGAGCTTACAAATGGGACTAATGAGAACAACTACATGCGCGCATAACCTCCTAAGAGGATCTTGAGCCAAGAGAAGAATTGCATTTTTGGTTCTGTTTGGATGGTCCAAATTTTGCTAGCGAGGAAAGGAGGAGCTGCTTCTCGAGATTCTATATGGTATGCCAACCGTGTATGAACCATAGGATGACCATGACATCTAGCAAAGTGGAAAGCAGAATGTCACGTAATCCCAACCAAAGGTCACATAACTACATAAGTCAGCGATGTGCCATAAAGTGTACATGTTTGGAGAGATCAAATCTAACTTTGACTTGCCAACTCTTTCTCCACCGAGACCAAACAGTTCTTGCTGTTAGAGAAGGATTAGGGGTTCAACCATCCAAGCATCCATCGATCCTGCCAAAAGACGTATTTGGATCTGTTACCCATCGTGATGGTGATGGAGGTTCACGACATGTGCATGCCCCTTCTTTGAGAAGTCATCATCGTGCCACACCATAGTTAGGACCGGTGAAGGTGTATCTATGGCCCTCCAGTGGGTTTTAATGATGAATGACAAAATTTTAATGGACCAATGTGTTACTAAATGTAAACATGTGTATAGTTCCAAAAGCAATAAAGAGGGGTTAGGATATCAACGATGGATGAATCTTGTTGTTTCTCAAATAGAATCCAATTGAGATTAAAACCAACGGCACAAAATCGATACTATCGAGGTTTGAAGTGTGATTCATGCCGCACAACAAAACTTTTTCATGGAGCTACTGTACACAAAACCCGACAAAGGAAGCAGTCAACAAACCCAGATCCAGAATACAAACTCGGCAATACCAAACCAAAACCTGCAGTGTTGACAGAGCGATGGACTTAGCAGCTAAGAAGAGAAAGGCTTCCCAGAGGCAACAACATGAGAACCCGGTAGTTCCAACTTCCGAAGCACAACAACTACATCAACCCCAAACTACTAGGTTCTCTAAATCCTGTCACTGAGGTCATTTTCATAGTAGCACCAGTTTTAAACCGTTAGTACCACTATTGAAGCTCTACTAGGTTGAAGCTTGGTCAGTGAAACCACGACCACTAGAGGCGAAAAGCATGATTAAACTTGTAAAATTCAAGAATGTTAGGGTACCCCTAACTCTTTCCCCCGGTGGAAGTGTCACCATATCTTGTCTATTCTTTTTAGTTCCCACTTCGACATTCAAAAGATAGAAAATTGGTAGGTCACCATGGACAACAGGGTTGTTATAAGAGGATTTCATCCTCACATGTAGGCTAGATTGAATATCTACAACAAAGGAAGCACCATCGACAAAAGAAAGGAGAAAATGTACTCTTTCCAAAAAGGAAGAAAACAAGCGAGTGCCTTTGGCCTTTGCATCAATTGATGCACACAACCTTCTCTATTAAGAAATGGGGCCATCACCATTGCAAATCAATTTAGTGACATTAAAGAGGGCTCATACTTCATACAAGTGGGGAACACTGTTATTACAAATTTGAATACTAGAAAACGATACCAATCAATAAGGAGATTTGTAGCTTATCCATAATTGATGGAATCAATGATAAATACAGTCTTTAACAATTAAAATAGGCTTTAGTTCTAGCACACGACTTGTCACGCACCACAGTTCAGCAAAGCACCTACTTCTTCTCAAGATGATTGGTTCCACCCACCGTAGTTTTCCTCGGGTTGATCCTCATCACGAGCCTCCTGTGAACAGAGAAAAGCATTTAGCAGAAATGTAAGTATTGAGGTCAGAAGAAGGACCAGCTCGTTCATCTTCATAAAAATGGAAAGCATTTCAGGCTTGTGTAAGCCCGCAGTTGACGTGTCAAAAAAAGAAAAGAAAAGGAAGGCATCAAAGGAGCATAAAAATAAGACCCGGATACTCTACACAATTAGTGGTGCTGAAACTAGAAGTTGAAAGGCTAAAAGATGGTACTTCCTCCGATCCATGTTACTTGTCGCTCAAACGGAATGTATCTGTGGAGGGAGTTGAAGAATTACAGCCAAGTGTGTGGTGGTGATCAGTTTATCATATGTGAAAACTGTTAACAGCGAATAAGGCCCTACAAGCTTGCATATACAGTTACTAATGCAGACGTTTAGTTAGCCACAGAGAAACAGAGGACACGGTAAAGTGAAATGGGTTTAGTCCCTGAACATGAATGTAAGACAGCTACCTCCGGAGTGAACGTCAGACCGATTTTGATTTCTCCACGGTACTCTTCGTCTTTGACAACATTGTAAACAGTTGGTGGGATGCTTCCTTCAGTGTACACTCCATCCAATGGGATCCTGAAAGAATCAAATACTCAGAGTTGTAGTGGATGATGCAATCTGCGATCATTCAATTTTGCATCCCGCGATGCTGCGACATCAATCGAAATGCAAACTGCAAGTGTTTCAAAAACAGATTTCGCCAAACATTTGAGCCAGTTTTATGTAAGACCGCCAGCCCCACAACTAACTCAAAGGAACACTCTGGGTTGGCCACATCTTCAGGGATAGAAACTGACACAGGACCAAAATTGCTACTCCTAGCTCATTTCGACTTACGTTGCTTCACCAACGCTGTCGTCGTCCGTGCCACCATCACTGTCGAGGAGCTTGATGACGAGCTCGGTTGCATTCTCAGAGACGGTGAACACAAAGGTTTCGTTCCATTCAGGATCACTTCCCTTTCCTGCATGCATCGAGTGAAGTCAAGTTACATCTCATAAAGAAGTCAATAGCACACATGCACAGCAGCATTTAGATGCATGCTGCTGCTTTTAACATGTCTTGATGATTTCCAATTTTCCTCATGGAAGGATCCACGGTTGATTCGGCTTATCGCAAACGAGGTGGGAAAATAAGATGCGTTAACTACTTAATTAACGTGCTTTTAGCGCATTGGTTGCTGCCATTCTGAATCGATCTGCGTTCTTATTATGATCGTCTAGATTTTCCTGCTGTTCAAGTGTCCAGACATTACTGACATGGCAAAACACATGACAGACTCAAGCTTCAAGCCTGGTAGCTTTCTAGCAGCACGTGGAACCTAGGACTCATTCAGTACCAGTGCTCGTTTTTTTCTTTGTGAAGGACCACAAGGACCAGATTTCACTATCATTAAGATATCGTTTTGAACGCTACTAGTGAACGAAAGCGTTGATCGATAAATTGAAGAGATATATAAGGTTTCCTATATACTGTGAGCAAAATATTTGCAAGCTAACGAAGAAATTTACCTGAGGCGACGGTGCTCTTCTGCTCCTGCGATGTGCATTTTAGAACCGCGTACGGGTCCATGTTGCCTGCAGCAAACAATTCGCAGCCACGGAACTCGTCAGCGAGAATCGATCCCGCCAATTAGACACCAGCAAAGGCGAAAGCACAAACAACTCGAGAATATTGCGCCGATCTGGCTGATCGGGAGGCCATCACTTCACCGAGCTACTTGATCGAGCGGGGAACGGGAAAGCAGAGCCGAATTCAAGCAGAACAGAACTCGATGTGGGGAGGGAGAGGCCGAAGGTAGCTTACAGAGGTAGTCGGTGTTCTCGAGTCCCTTGGCTCCGACGAGCAGCACCTCCAGCGTCCCCTGCGCCATCTTCTCTCCGGGCCTGATCTGACTGATCTCGCCTTCCTCTCCCGCTCGCTCGATCAGGAATTATATGCTGATGGGTAGGCAGCACGACTGAAGGTCGAGACTGATTGCTGTAGATCCGATCCGAGCCCCGGGGCGCCGCTGTATGTATAGGACTAGGAGTTGAAAAATGGAAGGCTCGGCCGCGTCTTCCTCGCACCTCCCCCACGTCGCGTCACATGGACGCGGTGTGTGGTAGGGCATAGGCGACTTGCCAACTTGCCGAAGGCAGGTCAAGTACCGCGCGGCGCGCCAATGGGGGGTGGGGTGGGGGCGGTGGGTTCTTCCGCCGGTTTCGCGCGTGTCTGCCCGTAGTCCGGCCGTGCCGATTGGATGATTGAGGAGCGAGAGGACGGGTTTGACGCGCCCAGTCTGTCACCGTTCGTGTGATCGTGCAGGTGCAGTGTAGTAGTTGCATCGTCCATGGACGGTGGCCGTCCGGGGCCACAACTGCATTTTTTTAGAGGCCACGAACGCTATATATCGCCCGTTGCAATCCCTAGCGTAGCGTTTCCTCACTAGGGACCGTGGACGGGCCGGCCCATTATAAATTGAGCGAGAAAACTGCCAGGACCGATTTTACAAGGTTCCTAAGAGTTTTTTCGAACCTTGTCGAAGGTTCCCGATTCGTTTTCTTACTGGTTTGCCGGTTTATTTTTTTCTTCTCTTTTTTGTTTCTATAATTCACAAATTTCAAGAAATATCCAGAAAATGTTCAAGATTTCCTAATTATTTGCATTTCCAAAAAAAGTTTGGAATTTTCTAAAATGATTATGTTTTCAAATTTTGTGCGTGTTTTCACAAAAATGCTTACTAATACAAAAATATTCAATCATTTCAAAGAATAATTGAGATTTCACAATTTGTTCGCATTTAAAAAAAATGTGTTCCTCAAAAAATGTTTGAAAAATAAAAAAACTGTTCCATTTATAAAACGAATGTCCAAAAATTCAAAAATAGTTCACAATTTTAAGAAATGTTCACAAATTTTAAAAACAATTCGCGATTTTGAAAATTGTTAGAGGTTTCATACAATTTTTTCCGATTTTCAAAAAATGTTCGTGGACATTTCTTGTATTTCTCGTGAACATTTTTTAAAATTCATGAACTTTTTTTTCCTGAAATTGTGAACTTTATAAAAATTCATAATAGTTTCAAAGTTTCATGAATATTTTTTGAATTCGTGAACATATATTGAATTTGTGAACATATTTTGCATTCACAAACAATTTTTAAATAACCATAAATACTTTCCTGAATTTACGAAAAAATTATTTGGGAGTTTTCTTCAAATTATAAATTAATCTGATCGAAAAAATGAAATGGGAAAGAACAAAACAAAAAATAGGCGTGCACTCGCTCGCTGGACCAGACCCATCTTGCTTGAGAGATGCAAGGTAGCGCTCGCTATGAGCGATAGACATCAGCTCCCGCCTAGGGCTCTTGTAGGAGGAGACAGGACAAGAAACATGTGTTGTTTAGTTCAGACCAGTACTACTTATTCACACTACATAGGCTAGATTTTGAATCCTCTAGACTGTGTTGGGCCTCGCTTATATTCTTTGGTTCGAATCCTACAAAAGACCTTGAAAGTAGGATAGGTATGCATGCGTAAACGGAAGAATGGAAAAACATAAAATTTGTAAGTCTTGCATCAAGATTAACAGTGGCTCTATTTTATATGCATTTTTAAACTCATTTATTGAATACTACTCCATATATCATGTCCCATTGAACAAAGTACATGTCCATTATGCATGCTTTCTGTTTTTTACCCTTTTCGTTGTGAGCATTACATAGTTTGTAGTTTTTATTAGTTATCTTTGGTTTGTTGTGTCTAGGTGCTTTCGAGTAACCATGGACCAAACACGATGAAAAGGCCAGGGTTGGGACCAATACGAGAGATTTCCAGGCACCAAACCCAAGCATTTTGGAGTGCTAATTATGACATTTTAAGTGATCAAATTAAAAATCCAACACCATAGGTGCATTGGCGTCATTCATACGAATCCAACGAGCCCAAGAACGTCAAAATCAAAGTTCATATGAAGAAATGATGACCATTTTACTAAAGGTGTCCAGAGCAAAAGACAACGCTCGATACGACCGGGCATGGTCGTACCACCCCCGACAAGCTCTGAAATCGCCCAGATCAGACGCGATTCTTCGTGGATTTTATCTCAATTTGTTCTGACAACTTCCTTGGCCACCATGGGAGGTGTTGGGATTTGATTTGGCTCATTTAGAGCCCTTGGATCATAGTGGAGAAGCTACCTCAACGGAGGAGACCCAAGGAGGCCTCCTATATACACCTCAACCGTAGCGGTCGTCCATCACCCATACGCGATATACCGATATCCATCACCATCTCCATCTCCATATCCATTGCTAATCCATCACCACCTCCATAGAAGAAGAAGGGCCAAGACAAGAAGAAAGAAGGGGAGGCTTCGCCACCCCCGACAAGCTCTGAAATCGCCCAGATCAGACGCGATTCTTCGTGGATTTTATCTCAGTTTGTTCTGACGACTTCCTTGGCCACCATGGGAGGTATTGGGATTTGATTTGTCTCATCTAGAGCCCTTGTATCAAAGTGGAGAAGCTACATCAACATAGGAGGCCCAAGGAGGCCTCCTATATACACCTCAACCCTAGAGGTCATCCATCATCCATACACGATATGCTGATATCCATCACCATCTCCATCTCCATATCCATTGCTAATCCATGACCACCTCCATAGAAGAAGAAGGGCCAAGACAAGAAGAAAGAAGAGGCTCTGCCACCATGCTGCATCAGTCCTTCGTGCTGATGCGATCTTCACCAAGGATGCCTTATATGTCTCCTATGTATCTATAATTTTTTATTGTTCAATGCTATTATATTATCACTTTTGTATTATTTATATGCCATTTTATATTATTTTTGGACTAACCTATTAATTTAGTGTTCTGTGCTAGTTCTGTTTTTTGCTTGTTTTTTGTTTTCCTGGAAACACATACCTATAGAAGTTTTTTACGATTCTTTCTGGACAATAATAGACCCTGGAAGCTTCGGGGAAGTATGAGAAGACCCACGAGGGCCCAACAAACTAGGGGGTGAAGGAAATATGCCCTAGAGGCAATAATAAAGTTATTATTTATTTCCTTATATCATGATAAATGTTTATTATTCATGCTAGAATTGTATTAACCAGAAACATGATACATGTGTGAATACATAGACAAACAGAGTGTCACTAGTATGCCTCTACTTGACTAGCTCGTTGATCAAAGATGGTTATGTTTTCTAGCCATAGACAAAGAGTTGTCATTTGATTAACGGGATCACATCATTAGGAGAATCATGTGATTGACTTGACCCATTCCATTAGCTTAGCACTTGATCGTTTAGTATGTTGCTATTGCTTTCTTCATGACTTATACATGTTCCTGTGACTATGAGATTATGCAACTCCCGTTTACAGGAGGAACATTTTGTGTGCTACCAAACGTCACAATGTAACTGGGTGATTATAAAGGTGCTCTACAGGTGTCTCCAAAGGTACTTGTTGGGTTGGCGTATTTCAAGATTAGGATTTGTCACTCCAATTGTCGGAGAGGTATCTCTGGGCCGACTCGGTAATACACATCACTTAAGCCTTGCAAGCATTGCAACTAATGAGTTAGTTGTAGGATGATGTGTTATGGAACGAGTAAAGATACTTGCCGGTAGCGAGATTGAACTAGGTATTGAGATACCGACGATCGAATCTCGGGCAAGTAACATACCGATGACAAAGGGAACAACGTATGTTGTTATGCGGTTTGACCGACAAAGATCTTCGTAGAATACGTAGGAGCCAATATGAGCATCCAGGTTCCGCTATTGGTTATTGACCAGAGACGTGTCTCGGTCATGTCTACATAGTTCTCGAACCCGTAGGGTCTGCACGCTTAAAGTTTGATGACGGTTATATTATGAGTTTATGTGTTTTGATGTACCGAAGGTAGTTCGGAGTCCCGGATGTGATCACGGACATGACAAGAAGTCTCGAAATGGTCGAGACGTAAAGATCGATATATTGGACGACTATATTTGGATACCAGAATGGTTCTGGGTGAGATCAGGATAATACCGGAGCACCGGGAGGTTATCGGAACCCCCCGGGAGGTATATGGGCCTTAATGGGCTTTAGTGGAAAGGAGCAAGGGAAGGGGCACCCCCCAAGCCCAGTTCGAATTGGGAGGGGGGCCGCCCCCTCTTTCCTTTCCTCCCTCCTTCCTCTTCCTTCCCTCTCCCTCTCTAAATAGGAAAAGGAGGAGTCCTACTCCCGGTGGGAGTAGGACCCCCCCTTGGGCGCGCCTCCTCCCCTTGGCCGGCCCTCCCCCCTTTATATATGGAGGAGAGGGGCACCCCATAGAGACAACAATTGATCTCTTGGATCTTTTAGCCGTGTGCGGTGCCCCTCTCCACCATAGTCCACCTTGATAATATCGTAGCGGTGCTTAGGCAAAGCCCTGCGATGGTAGAACATCAACATCGTCATCACGCCATCGTGCTGACGGAACTCTCCCTCAAAGCTTGGCTGAATCGGAGTTCGAGGGACGTCATCGAGTTGAACGTGTGCAGAACTCAGAGGTGCCGTGCGTTCGGTACTTGATCGGTCGGATCGTGAAGACGTACGACTACATCAACACGTTGTGCTAACGCTTCAGCTTTCGGTCTACGAGGGTACGTGGACACACTCTCCCCTCTCGTTGCTATGCATCACCATGATCTTGCGTGTGCGTAGGAATTTTTTTGAAATTACTATGTTCCCCAACAGGGGGCGTGCCCCCCTGACTTGTGGGCCCCTCGTAGCTCAGTTTTCCCTAATTCTTGGCCTATAAATTTCCAAATATTCAGAAGCCCTCAAAGGGACGCCCGAAAGAATTTATCACTACCATAAGTATCTGTTCCGAAGAGATCCCATCTGGAGCCCTATTCCTGTACTCTGCCGAAGGTGGGAATCATTAGGGAGGCCATCTTCATCAATCTTGCTGCCTCCATGATGATGTGTGAGTAGTTCCTTCAGGGCCTACGAGTCCATAGTAGTAGCTAGATCTCTCTCTCTCTCTCTCTCTCTATATATATATATATATATATATATATATATATATATTGAAGGAAATATGCCCTAGAGGCAATAATAAAGTTATTATTTATTTCCTTATAATCATGATAAATGTTTATTATTCATGCTAGAATTGTATTTACCGGAAACATAATACATGTGTGAATACATAGACAAACAGAGTGTCACTAGTATGCCTCTACTTGACTAGCTCGTTAATCAAAGATGGTTATGTTTCCTAACCATGAACAATGAGTTGTTATTTGATTAACGAGGTCACATCATTAGTTGAATGATCTGATTGACATGACCCATTCCATTAGCTTAGCACCCGATCGTTTAGTATGTTGCTATTGCTTTCTTCATGACTTATACATGTTCCTATGACTATGAGATTATGCAACTCCCGTTTACCGGAGGAGCACTTTGGGTACTACCAAATGTCACAACGTAACTGGGTGATTATAAAGGAGTACTACAGGTGTCTCCAATGGTCGATGTTGGGTTGGCGTATTTCGAGATTAGGATTTGTCACTCCGATTGTCGGAGAGGTATCTCTGGGCCCTCTCGGTAATACACATCACATAAGCCTTGCAAGCATTACAACTAATATGTTAGTTGTGAGATGATGTATTATGGAACGAGTAAAGAGACTTGGCGGTAACGAGATTGAACTAGGTATTGGATACCGACGATCGAATCTCGGGCAAGTAACATACCGATGACAAAGGGAACAACGTATGTTGTTATGCGGTCTGACCGATAAAGATCTTCGTAGAATATGTAGGAGCCAATATGGGCATCCAGGTCCCGCTATTGGTTATTGACCAGAGACGTGTCTCGGTCATGTCTACATTGTTCTCGAACCCGTAGGGTCCGCACGCTTAAGGTTACGATGACAGTTATATTATGAGTTTATGCATTTTGATGTACCGAAGGTTGTTCGGAGTCCCGGATGTGATCACGGACATGACGAGGAGTCTCGAAATGGTCGAGACATAAAGATTGATATATTGGAAGTCTATGTTTGGACATCGGAAGTGTTCCGGGTGAAATCGGGATTTTACCGGGTTACCGGGAGGTTACCGGAACCCCCCGGGAACCATATGGGCCTTCATGGGCCTTAGTGGAAAGGTGAAAGGGCTGCCCACCAGGGCTGCGCGCCTCCCCCCTTCCCCTAGTCCTATTAGGACTAGGAGAGGTGGCCGGCCACCCTTCTCCCTCTTTCCCCCTTGGGAATCCTAGTTGGAATAGGATTGGGGGGGGAGTCCTACTCCCGGTAGGAGTAGGACTCCTCCTGCGCCTCTCCCTCTTGGCCGGCGCACCCTCCCCCCTTGGCTCCTTTATATACGGAGGCAGGGGCACCTCTAAACACACAAGTTGACACAAGTTGATCCACGTGATCGATTCCTTAGCCGTGTGCGGTGCCCCCTGCCACCATATTCCTCGATAATACTGTAGCGGAGTTTAGGCGAAGCCCTGCTGCTGTAGTTCATCAAGATCGTCACCACGCCGTCGTGCTGACGAAACTCTTCCCCGACACTTTGCTGGATCGGAGTCCGGGGATCGTCATCGAGCTGAACGTGTGCTCGAACTCGGAGGTGCCGTAGTTTCGGTGCTTGATCGGTTGGATCGTGAAGACGTACGACTACTTCCTCTACGTCGTGTCATCGCTTCCGCAGTCGGTCTGCGTTGGGTACGTAGACAACACTCTCCTCTCGTTGCTATGCATCACATGATCCTGTGTGCGCGTAGGAAATTTTTTGAAATTACTACGAAACCCAACAGTGGCATCCGAGCCTAGGTTATTGATGTTGATGTTATATGCACGAGTAGAACACAAGTAAGTTGTGGACGATACAAGTCATACTGCCTACCAGCATGTCATACTTTGGTTCGGCGGTATTGTTGGACGAGACGACCCAGACCAACCTTACGCGTACGCTTACGCGAGACCGGTTCCCTCGACGTGCTTTGCACAGAGATGGCTTGCGGGCGACTGTCTCTCCAACTTTAGTTGAACCAAGTATGGCTACGCCCGGTCCTTGCGAAGGTTAAAACGGAGTCTATTTGACAAACTATCGTTGTGGTTTTGATGCGTAGGTGAGATTGGTTCTTACTTAAGCCCGTAGCAGCCACGTAAAACATGCAACAACAAAGTAGAGGACGTCTAACTTGTTTTTGCAGGGCATGTTGTGATGTGATATGGTCAAGGCATGATGCTAAATTTTATTGTATGAAGATGATCATGTTTTGTAACCGAGTTATCGGCAACTGGCTGAAGCCATATGGTTGTCGCTTTATTGTATGCAATGCAATCGCGATGTAATGCTTTACTTTATTACTAAACGGTAGTGATAGTCGTGGAAGCATAAGATTGGCGAGACGACAACGATGCTACGATGGAGATCAAGGTGTCGCGCCGGTGACGATGGTGATCATGACGGTGCTTCGGAGATGGAGATCACAAGCACAAGATGATGATGGCCATATCATATCACTTATATTGATTGCATGTGATGTTTATCCTTTTATGCATCTTATCTTGCTTTGATTGACGGTAGCATTATAAGATGATCTCTCATTAAATTATCAAGAAGTGTTCTCCCTGAGTATGCACCGTTGCCAAAGTTCGTCGTGCCCAGACACCACGTGATGATCGGGTGTGATAAGCTCTACGTCCATCTACAACGGGTGCAAGCCAATTTTTGCACGCGCAGAATACTCAGGTTAAACTTGACGAGCCTAGCATATGCAGATATGGCCTCGGAACACGGAGACCGAAAGGTCGAGCGTGAATCATATAGTAGATATGATCAACATAACGATGTTCACCATTGAAAACTACTCCATCTCACGTGATGATCGGTCATGGTTTAGTTGATTTGGATCACGTAATCACTTAGAAGATTAGAGGGATGTCTATCTAAGTGGGAGTTCTTAAGTAATATGATTAAATTGAACTTAAATTTATCATGAACTTAGTCCTGGTAGTATTTTGCAAATCATGTTGTAGATCAATAGCTCGCGTTGTTGCTTCCCTGTGTTTATTTTGATATGCTACTAGAGAAAATTGTGTTGAAAAATGTTAGTAGCAATGTTGCGGATTTGATCCGTGATCTGAGGTTAAATCCTCATTGCTGCACAGAAGAATTATGTCCTTAATGCACCACTAGGTGACGGACCTATTGCAGGAGCAAATGCAGACGTTATGAACGTTTGGCTAGCTCAATATGATGACTACTTGATAGTTTAAGTGCACCATGCTTAACGGCTTAGAATCGGGACTTCAAAGACGTTTTGAATGTCATGGATCATATGAGATGTTCCAGGAGTTGAAGCTAATATTTCAAGCAAATACCCGAGTTGAGAGATATGAAGTCTCCAACAAGTTCTATAGCTAAAAGATGGAGGAGAATCGCTCAACTAGTGAGCATGTGCACAGATTGTCTGAGTACTTCAATCGCTTGAATCAAGTGGGAGTTAATCTTCCAGATAAGATAGTGATTGACAGAATTCTCTAGTCACCATCACTAAAGTTACTAGAACTTCGTGATGAACTATAGTATGCAAGGGATGACGAAAATGATTCCTGAGCTCTTCGTGATGTTGAAATCGATGAAGGTAGAAATCAAGAAAGAACATCAAGTGTTGATGGTTAACAAGACCACTAGTTTCAAGAAAAAGGGCAAAGGGAAGAAGGGGAACTTCAAGAAGAAACAGCAAGCAAGTTGCTGCTCAAGTGAAGAAGCCCAAGTCTGATCCTAAGCCTGAGACTAAGTGTTTCTACTGCAAAGGGACTGGTCACTGGAAGCGGATCTACCCCAAGTGATTGGCGGATAAGAAGGATGGCAAAGTGAACATAAGTATATTTGATATACATGTTATTGATGTGTACTTTACTAGTGTTTATAGCAACCCCTCAGTATTTGATACTAGTTCAGTTGCTAAGATTAGTAACTTGAAACGGGAGTTGCAGAATAAACAGAGACTAGTTAAGGGTGAAGTGACGATGTGTGTTGGAAGTAGTTCCAAGATTGATATGATCATCATCGCACACTCCCCTATACTTTCGGGATTAGTGTTGAACCTGAATAAGTGTTATTTGGTGTTTGCGTTGAGCATGAATATGATTTGATCATGTTTATTATGGTTATTCATTTAAGTAAGAGAATAAATTGTTGTTCTATTTACATGAATAAAACCTTATATGGTTACACACCCAATGAAAATAGTTCATTGGATCTCGATCGTAGTGATACACATAATCATAATATTGAAACCAAAAGATGCAAAGTTAATAATGATAGTGCAGCTTATTTGTAGCACTGCCGTTTAGGTCATATTGGTGTAAAGCGCATGAAGAAACTCCATGCTGATGGGATTTTGGAATCACTTGATTATGAATCACTTGATGATTGCGAACCGTGCCTTTTGGGCAAGATGACTAAAACTCCGTTCTTCGGAACAATGGAACGAGTTACTGACTTGTTGGAAATAATACATACTGATGTATGCAGACCAATGAGTATGAAGGCTCGTGGCAAGTATCATTATTTTCTGACCTTCACAAGATGATTTGAGCAGATATGGGTATATCTACTTGATGAAATATAAGTCTGAAATAGTTGAAAGGTTCAAAGAAATTTCAGAGTGAAGTTGAAAATCATCATAACAAGAAAATAAAGTTTCTACGATCTGATCGTAGAGAAGAGTATTTGAGTTACGAGTTTGGCCTTCAGTTAAAAAAAAACAATGTGAAATAGTTTCACTACTCATGCCACCTGGAACACCACAATGGTGTGTCCGAACGTCATAATTGTACTTTATTGGATATGGTGCAACCTATGATGTTTCTTACCGATTTACCACTATCGTTTTGGGGTTATGCATTAAAGACAGCTGCATTCACGTTAAATAGGGCACCATCAAAATCCGTTGAGATGACGCCTTATGAACTATGGTTTGGCAAGAAACCAAAGTTGTCGTTTCTTAAAGTTTGAGGTTGCAATGCTTATGTGAAAAAAATTTCAACCTAAGCTCAAACTCAAATCGGAGAAGTGCGTCTTCATAGGATACCCAAAGGAAACTGTTGGGTACACCTTCTATCACAAATCCGAAGGCAAGACTTTTGTTGCTAAATTCGGAGTTTTTCTGGAGAAGGAGTTTCTCTTGAAAGAAGTGAGTGGAAGGAAAGTAGAAAACTTGATAAGGTAATTGTACCTTCTCCCTTATTGGAAAGTAGTTCATCACAGAAATCAGTTCCAGTGATTCCTACACCAATAAGTGAGGAAGTTAATGATGATGATCATCAAACTTCAGATCAAGTTACTACCAAACCTCGTAGGTCTTCCAGAGTAAGATCCGCACCAGAGTGGTACGGTAATCATGTTCTGGAAGTCATGTTACTAGACCATGATGAACCTACGAACTATGAGGAAGCAATGATGAGCCCAGATTCCACGAAATGGCTTGAGGCCATGAAATCTGAGATATGATCCATGTATGAGAACAAAGTGTAGACTTTGATTGACTTGCCCGATGATCGGTGAGTCATTAAGAATAAATGGATCTTCAAGAGGAAGACGGACGTTGATAGTAGTGTTACTATCTACAAAGCTAGACTTGTCGAAAAAGGTTTTTGACAAAGTTCAAGGTGTTGAATACGATGAGATTTTCTTACTCGTATCGATGCTTAAAAGTCTGTCCGAATCATGTTAGCAATTGCCGCATTTTATGATTATGAAATTTGGCAGATGGATGTCAAAACTGCATTCCTGAATGGATTTCTGGAAGAAGAGTTGTATATGATGCAACCGGAAGGTTTTTTCAATCCTAAAGGTGCTAACAAAATGTGCAAGTTCCAGTGATCCATCTATGGACTGGTACAAGCATCTCGGAGTTGGAATATACGCTTTGATAAGTTGATCAAAGCATATAGTTTTATATGGACTTACGATGAAGCCTGTATTTACAATAAAGTGAGTGGGAGCACTACAACCTTTCTGATTAGTATATGTGAGTGACATATTGTTGATCAGAAATGATGTAGAATTTTTCTGCAAAGCATAAAGGAGTGTTTTAAAGGAGTTCATTAAAAGGAAAAGACCTCAGTAAAAGCTACTTACATATTGAGCATCAAGATCTATATAGATAGATCAAGACGCTTGATAAGATTTTTCAATGAATACATACCTTGATAAATTTTTTGAAATAGTTCAAAATGGAACAGTCAAAGAAGGAGTTCTTGCCTGTGTTGCAAGGTGTGAAATTGAGTAAGACTCAAGACCCGACCATGGCAGAAAATAGAAAGAGAATGAAAAGTCATTCCCTATGCCTCAGTCATAGGTTCTATAAAGTATGCTATGCTGTGAACCAGACCTATTGTATACCTTGCTCTGAATTTGGCAAGGGAGTACAATAGTGATCTAGGAGTAGATCACTGGACATTGGTCAAGAATATCCTTAGTAAGGACTAAGGAGATGTTTCTCGATTATGAAGGTGATAAAAGAGTTTGTTGTAAAAGTTACATCAGTGCAAACTTTTACACTGATCCAGATGACACTAAGTCTCAACCTGGATACATATTGAAAGTGGGAGCAATTAGCTAGAGTAGCTCCGTACAGAGCATTGTTGACATAAATATTTGCAAAATACTTACGGATCTGAATGTGACAGACCCGTTGACTAAGATTCTCTCACAAGCAAAACATGATCGCACCTTAGTACTCCTTGGGTGTTAATCACATAGCGATGTGAAGTAGATGACTGAATCTAGTAAAACCCTTTGGGTGTTGATCACATATCGATGTGAACTATGGGTGTTAATCACATGGTGATGTGAACTATTGCTGTTAAATCATATGGCGATGTGAACTAGATTATTGACTCTAGTGCAAGTGGGAGACTGAAGGAAATATGCCCTAGAGGCAATAATAAAGTTATTATTTATTTCCTTATAATCATGATAAATGTTTATTATTCATGCTAGAATTGTATTTACCGGAAACATAATACATGTGTGAATACATAGACAAACAGAGTGTCACTAGTATGCCTCTACTTGACTAGCTCGTTAATCAAAGATGGTTATGTTTCCTAACCATGAACAATGAGTTGTTATTTGATTAACGAGGTCACATCATTAGTTGAATGATCTGATTGACATGACCCATTCCATTAGCTTAGCACCCGATCGTTTAGTATGTTGCTATTGCTTTCTTCATGACTTATACATGTTCCTATGACTATGAGATTATGCAACTCCCGTTTACCGGAGGAGCACTTTGGGTACTACCAAACGTCACAACGTAACTGGGTGATTATAAAGGAGTACTACAGGTGTCTCCAATGGTCGATGTTGGGTTGGCGTATTTCGAGATTAGGATTTGTCACTCCGATTGTCGGAGAGGTATCTCTGGGCCCTCTCGGTAATACACATCACATAAGCCTTGCAAGCATTACAACTAATATGTTAGTTGTGAGATGATGTATTATGGAACGAGTAAAGAGACTTGGCGGTAACGAGATTGAACTAGGTATTGGATACCGACGATCGAATCTCGGGCAAGTAACATACCGATGACAAAGGGAACAACGTATGTTGTTATGCGGTCTGACCGATAAAGATCTTCGTAGAATATGTAGGAGCCAATATGGGCATCCAGGTCCCGCTATTGGTTATTGACCAGAGACATGTCTCGGTCATGTCTACATTGTTCTCGAACCCGTAGGGTCCGCACGCTTAAGGTTACGATGACAGTTATATTATGAGTTTATGCATTTTGATGTACCGAAGGTTGTTCGGAGTCCCGGATGTGATCACGGACATGACGAGGAGTCTCGAAATGGTCGAGACATAAAGATTGATATATTGGAAGTCTATGTTTGGACATCGGAAGTGTTCCGGGTGAAATCGGGATTTTACCGGGTTACCGGGAGGTTACCGGAACCCCCCGGGAACCATATGGGCCTTCATGGGCCTTAGTGGAAAGGTGAAAGGGCTGCCCACCAGGGCTGCGCGCCTCCCCCCTTCCCCTAGTCCTATTAGGACTAGGAGAGGTGGCCGGCCACCCTTCTCCCTCTTTCCCCCTTGGGAATCCTAGTTGGAATAGGATTGGGGGGGGGAGTCCTACTCCCGGTAGGAGTAGGACTCCTCCTGCGCCTCTCCCTCTTGGCCGGCGCACCCTCCCCCCTTGGCTCCTTTATATACGGAGGCAGGGGCACCTCTAAACACACAAGTTGACACAAGTTGATCCACGTGATCGATTCCTTAGCCGTGTGCGGTGCCCCCTGCCACCATATTCCTCGATAATACTGTAGCGGAGTTTAGGCGAAGCCCTGCTGCTGTAGTTCATCAAGATCGTCACCACGCTGTCGTGCTGACGAAACTCTTCCCCGACACTTTGCTGGATCGGAGTCCGGGGATCGTCATCGAGCTGAACGTGTGCTCGAACTCGGAGGTGCCGTAGTTTCGGTGCTTGATCGGTTGGATCGTGAAGACGTACGACTACTTCCTCTACGTCGTGTCATCGCTTCCGCAGTCGGTCTGCGTTGGGTACGTAGACAACACTCTCCTCTCGTTGCTATGCATCACATGATCCTGTGTGCGCGTAGGAAATTTTTTTGAAATTACTACGAAACCCAACATATATATATATATATATATATATATATATATATATATATATCTGTCTATCTCTATCTTGATCTTCAATACAATGATCTTCTATAAGATCCATCTGATGTAATCTTATGCGGTGTGTTTGTTGGGATCCGATGAATTGGGGGTTTATGATGAGATTATTGATTGAATTATTTTGAATATATTAAAGTTTCTTTACTACAAAATTTTATAGCTTTGTATTTCTTTTGGATCTATCTGTCTACTTTGGCCAAATTAGATTGATTTATCTTCAGTGGGAGAGGTGCTTTGTGGTAGGTTAAATCTTGCGGTGATCCTGCCCGGTGACAATAAGGGCAAGGGCACGCATTTGTATTTTTGCTACTAAGGATAAAACAATGGGGTTTGGTCATATTGATTGCTTTTAGTTTGCATACATTATGTCATCTTGCTTAAAGTGTTACTCTGTTTCTATGAACTTAATACTTTGAGATGCATGTTGGATAGCGGTCTTGGGGTGGAGTAATAGTGGTAAATGCAATTGGATCAATGGTCTACTTGTCACAGATGTAATGCTTATATATTTATTATGCCATGGATGGTTATCATAACTATGCACAATTCTATCAATTGCCCAACAGTAATTTGTTCGCCCACTGTTGTTATGCTTTCGAGAGAGATATCACTAGTGAACCTATGGCCGTCGGGTCTATTTTCCATCAATACTAAGTCTCCAACAATTACTCAATTTTCTTTTTGTATTTTCTTTTTATTAATGTGCATATTAATATCAGTTTTAATCTTGTGGCTGGCAAGGAGAAGGTGAGTGAGGACCCACTTGCCTTTGTTGGGTGCAAGAAATTGTTGTGTTTGTGTGCAGGTACTATTCACATTGTCAGTGTGTTGTCTCCTACTGGTTCAATTAGGGCCAATCCTAAGAGTTTGGGGGCCCGAGGCGAAACTACAATCCGGGGCCCTTAGTATAAATGCATAATTAATAATCATCATATGTACATATAATTTGTATCAAAGAAAATAATAATTGCATCCAAAATGATTGTGCATATCACATAATGTATTACATATTACCTTCAAAAATTTCTCCTAACATTCTGAGATGCAAAATCACTAACGATAGTATCAATATCAATTTCATCAAGCAAATTTTTCTCGATGCATAAAGTTGCCAAGTCATTTAACCTCTCTTGCGACATTGTAGATCTCAAGTAGTTCTTCAAAAATTTCAACTTTGAAAAACTTCTTTCAGCTGATGCGACAGTAACAGGCATAGTAAAGAAAATCTGGTATGCAAGAGCAATATTGGGATAACAATCTGCTTCCCTCACAAACTCAAAAATCTCCATAGCAGACAATGTTCTATCGGGCAAAGTTGACTGCATAACAATTAACTCAGAAATCAAATCATTTAAATCAACATCACATGAACCACCCAAAGAGAAAGCACTTGCAAATTTTGTACAACTGTCTTTAAGTTCAGAACAGTCCAATGACTTCAAGGCCGTTGAACTCATTAAAAATCCAAATATATTTTGAATGACTCAAGTTTGTCAAATCTAATTTTCAGTGAAGTGGCCGCCTTATCAACCATAATCAAAAAATAATTGACTTTAAAATCCTTATCAGCTTCCAATATCGCTTCATCATTGTCATCTTCACCAAATTGTTTCTTCCTAGAAACACGACGCTTTACTGGAAATGATGGCTCTACACCCATTTCAGCTGTGATTTCTTTGGCAATGATCACACTAGAATTAAACCCTTCCTCTCTATAAGTGTCAAAGTAAGTCCTCATACCATCTATTTGCTTTAATGCAGTCTCAATGCACATGGATGGTGATTGCAGCTACCTGCTTACTGAATCTACAACAAATAGAATGTCATGCCAAATGACCATGCCAAGTATGAACTCATAGCTGCCAAGCACATCAAACAATTTTTTGCATCACTCCTATCCTTGGGTTCGGTACCACTATCTTCACTTAACTCAAGTAAAGCTGATATTATGTTAGGAGCTTGAAATCTAATTGCTTTAACACTTTTGATACGACTCTCCCAACGAGTATTGCTCAAAGATTTCAAAGTCAGATCTGTCACGTGGATAATAAAAACTTTCCATCTTTTCGTAGAACCACTGAATAATACATATATTCGTTGCACAATTCCAAAAAAAGAAACAACTCTACCACAAGATTTAGCCATATCACAAAGGGTAAGATTAAGACTGTGGCAAGCACATGGCATATACAAAGCTCTTGGATTTACCTCAAGCAACCGACTTTGCGCCCCCTTGTATTTTCCTTTCATGTTGGATGCATTGTCATAACCTTGGCCCCTAATATCATCAATATTAAGATCGAAGGACTTCATAGAATCAACCAATACCTTGAAAATTTCCAAACCAGATGTGTCCTCCACTACCCAAAAAGCAAGGAAGTACTCCATAATTTGTATTTTTCCAACAGACATATGAACACATCGAACCACAAACTCATTTGTTCTTGATGACACACATCCATGGTACAATCTAGGATAACAGAGAACTATTTGGCCACTTTAACAATCTTGAGAATAGAATTTGTAATGTCACCAGCCACAAGAGAAATCAACTCGTTTTGAATTTTATGGCTAAGATAATGGTGATGGATCTCTTTGTTTTGAATACACCTAAGATGGCCTTGCATTACGAAATCAAAGTCCGCAACCATCTCCACACAAGCTAAAAAAATCTTTACAATCATCATAAAGTTGCTCACTGGATCCTCTAAAAGCCAAACTGCGCTTACCCAAAAATTTCACAATGGCAACAATTCTTAACAAAACTTGCCTTATGCGTTCCTTCTCCTTTGTGATCTTTTGCTGTAACTCTTTGTCAATTGTTTCATGCTTGCTTAGTCTAACTCTCAATTCATTCCAAGAGTTCATAGTGGTAATATGGTCGACACTAGCTTTGTGCTCTTTTAGTCTCTCATTAATATGCCTCCAATCACAAAACCCATCATTCCCCATTGCACTCTTGCATTTATCAGAATTGAAAAGCTTATAGCAAAAACTAAACACTTTCTTTATTTGTTTTGAAAAAACTAACCATTTTCTATCACGCACCTCTCCATTGCTCATCTCTCTTGAGTAATGGCCATATAAAAATATCTTGAATTTTCATCCAAAGGATATTTAGTGTTTTATTCTTCCCTTTTAGGCCCCTTTTCCACTAATATGTCCCTCGCTTTGTTATCAAGATTACCCCAATTGCTTGGATCATAAATATCCACACTAACTGGTTCCTCATCAACACTAGTAGATTCTACCACAGATGAATTAAATATGGGCTCATGATCACTCACATTGCTATCATCCATGTTGACGTCAGCATTGCCTTTTGTAGGAGTATGACCATCATCTTCTGGATTGCCATTAGTTCATTCACCCGCAAGAACTATCACCAACTCGTCTGGATTTCTTAGCGTGCTTGTATTGCTCTTATAATATTTAAAAAGAGATCTGCTTAATGCTCCTTTCTCCTCATCTGCCTACTTATTATTCTCTCTTTTATGACTTCCGGATCGATACTTTCTACCCGTACTCGACATGACCCGGTTGAAATTGAAAGGAATAATTCGCTTTTAAAATTAGCACAAAGCTAATTAAAATAATATATTATGTACAAAAGATTATCTAATATAATGATAATCTGCTAGGGCATGGTATAGTACCTTGTCTCTGTAATCTAATCTGGCAACGTGGGCGCGATGATTCAAGCACCCTAAAAACAATTCTGTGTTAATCTGTTCGATCGATCGAGAAATTGGGAGTCTGGATTAGAAAGAAAAGAAATAGGACGAAGATCATGCGATGGAAGAGGGCACACCCAGACATACCTACTGCAGTCTGCTACGTCTTGAGCTTGCGTTGGTTTTCCCCGAAGAGGAAGGGATGATGCAGCAGAGTGGCGTAAGTATTTCCCTCAGTTCTTGAGAACCAAGGTATCAATCCAATAGGAGGCCATGCTCAAGTCCCTCGTACCTGCACAAAACAATAGCTACTCGCAACCAACGCGATTAGGGGTTGTCAAGCCCTTCACGGTCACTTACGAGAGTGAGATATGATAGATAGAATATTTTTGGTATTTTTGGTATAAAGATGCAAAGTAAAAAGTAAAGGCAAAGTAGAAAGCAAAACAATATAAAAGTGATGGAGATTGATATGATGAGAATAGACCCGGGGGCCATAGGTTTCACTAGTGGCTTCTCTCAAGAGCATAAGTATTCTACGGTGGGTGAACAAATTACTGTTGAGCAATTGATAGAATTGAGCATAATTATAAGAATATCTAGGCATGATCATGTATATAGGCACCACGTCCGTGACAAGTAGACCGAAATGATTCTGCATCTACTACTATTACTCCACTCATCGACCGCTATCCAGCATGCATCTAGAGTATTAAGTTAAAAACAGAGTAACGCCTTAAGCAAGATGACATGATGTAGAGAGATAAATTCATGCAATATGAAATAAACCCCATCTTGTTATCCTCGATGGCAACGATACAATACGTGCCTTGCTGCCCCTTCTGTCACTTGGTAAGGACACCGCAAGATCGAACCCAAAGCTAAGCACTTCTCCCATGGCAAGAACTACCAATCTAGTTGGCCAAACCAAACAGATAATTCGAAGAGACTTGCAAAGATAACCAATCATACATAAAAGAATTCAGAGAAGATTCAAATATTATTCATAGATAGACTTGATCATAAACCCACAATTCATCGGTCTCAACAAACACACCGCAAAAAGAAGATTACATCGAATAGATCTCCACAAGAGAGGGGGAGAACTTTGTATTGAGATTCAAAGAGAAAGAAGAAGCCATCTAGCTACTAACTATGGACCCGAAGGTCTGAGGTAAACTACTCACACTTCATCGGAGGGGCTATGATGATGTAGAAGCCCTCCGTGATGACGGCCCTCTTCTGGCGGAGCTCCGGAACAGGCCCCAAGATGGGATCTCGTGGATACAGAAAGTTGCGACGGTGGGATTAGGTTTTTTGGCTCCTGTTCTGATCGTTTGGGGGTACGTGTGTATATATAGGAGGAAGAAGTACGCCGGAGGAGCAACGAGGGGCCCACGAGGCAGGGGGCGCGCCCCCACCCTCGTGACTGCCTCTTTTGTTCCTTGGAGCAGGGTCCAAGTCTCCTGGATCACGTTCAGTGAGAAAATCACGTTCCCGAAGATTTTATTTCGTTTGGACTCCGTTTGATATTTCGTTTCTTCGAAACACTGAAATAGGCAAAAAACAGCAATTCTGGGCTGGGCCTCCGGTTAATAGGTTAGTCCCAAAAATAATATAAAAGTGGAAAATAAAGCCCAATATAGTCCAAAATAGTAGATCATATAGCATGGAGCAATCAAAGATTATAGATACGTTGGATATGTATCAGGCATCCCCAAGCTTAATTCCTGCTCGTCCTCGAGTAGGTAAATGATAAAAAGAGAATTTTTGATGCGGAGTGCTACTTGGCATAATTTCAATGCAAATATTCTTAATTGTGGTATGAATATTCAGATTAGAAAGATTCAAGACAAAGGTTTATATTGACATAGAAAATAATAATACTTCAAGTATACTAATAAAGCAATTATGTCTTCTCAAAATAACATGGCCAAAGAAAGTTATCCCTAAAAAATCATATAGTCTGGCTATGCTCCATCTTCCCCACAAAAAGTATTTAGATCATGCACAACCGCGATGACAAGCCAAGCAATTGTTTCATACTCTAACTTTTTCAAAACTTTTCAATCTTCACGCAATACATGAGCGTGAGCCATGGATATAGCACTGTAGGTGGAATTGAATGGTGGTTGTGGAGAAGACAAAAAGGAGAAGATAGTCTCACATCAACTAGGAGTATCAACGGGCTATGGAGATGCCCATCAATAGATATCAATGTGAGTGAGTAGGGATTACCATACAACGGATGCACTAGAGCTATAAGTATATGAAAGCTCAAAAAGAAACTAAGTGGGTGTGCATCCAACTTGCTTGCTCATGAAGACCTAGGGCAATTTGAGGAAGCCCATCATTGGAATATACAAGCCAAGTTCTATAATGAAAGATTCCCACTAGTATATGAAAGTGATAACATGAGAGACTCTCTACTATGAAGATCATGGTGCTACTTTGAAGCACAAGTGTGGTAAAAGGATAGTAACATTGTCCCTTCTCTCTTTTTCTCTCCTTTTTTTATATATGGCCTTTCTCTTTTTTTGGCCTTTCTCTTTTTTTTTATTTGGGCTTCTCTGGCCTCTTTTATGTATTTTTTTCCTCCGGAGTCTCATCCCGACTTGTGGGGGAATCATAGTCTCCATCATTCTTTCCTCACTGGGACAATGCTCTAATAATGATGATCATCACACTTTTTATTTTTCTTACAACTCATCAATTACAACTCGATACTTAGAACAAAATATGACTATATGAATGCCTCCGGCGGTGTACCGGGATATGCAATATGACAATGATGGAGTGTGTCATAATAAACAGAACGGTGGAAAGTTGCCTGGCAATATATCTCGGAATGGCTATGGAAATGCCATAATAGGTAGGTATGGTGGCTGTTTTGAGGAAGGTATATGGTAGGTGTATGATACCGGCGAAAGGTGCGCGGTATTAGAGAGGCTAGCAAAGGTGGAAGGGTGAGAGTGCATATGATCCATGGACTCAACATTAGTCATAAAGAACTCATATACTTATTGCAAAAATCTAGAAGTTATCACAGCAAAGTACTACGTGCATGCTCCTAGGGGGATAGATTGGTAGGAAAAGACCATCGCTCGTCCCCAACCGCCACTCATAAGGAAGACAATCAATAAATAAATCATGCTCCGACTTCATCACATAACGGTTCACCATACGTGCATGCTACGGGAATCACAAACTTCAACACAAGTATTCTTTAAATTCACAACTACTCAACTAGCATGACTTTAATATTATCACCTCCATATCTCAAAACAATTATCATGCTTGAATCTTTTCTTAGTATTCAACACACTCAAAAGAAAGTTTCACAAATCTTGAATACCAAGCATATCATTATTAGGCAAATTACCATGCTATTAAGAGACTCTCAAATTAATTTAAGTGAAGCATGAGAGATCAATAGTTTCTTTAAAACGAGTCCACCACCGTGCTCTAAAAAGATCTAAGTGAAGCACATAGAGCAAAATTAAGATATAAGTGAAGCACATAGAGCAAAATTATCTAGCTCATAGGATATAAGTGAAGCACATACAGCAAAATTATCTAGCTCATAGGATATAAGTGAAGCACATAGAGTGTTCTATCAAATTTTAATTCATGTATGGCTCTCTCAAAAGGTGTGTACAGCAAGGATGATTGTGGTATACTATCAAACAAAGACACAAATAATACAAGACGCTCCAAGCAAAACACATATCATGTTGGTGAATAAAAATATAGCTCCAAGTAAATTACCGATGGAAGTGGACGAAAAGAGGGGACGCCTTCCGGGGCATCCCCAAGCTTTGAATTTTTGGTGTCCTTGGATTATCATGGGGGTGACATGGGCATCCCCAAGCTTAGGCTCTTTCCACTCCTTGTTCCATGATCCATCAAAAGAATTCACCCAAAACTTGAAAACTTCACAACACAAAACTCAAAATAGAAAACTCGTGAGCTCCGTTAGCGAAAGAAAACAAAAGACCACTTCAAGGTACTGTAATGAACTCATTCTTTATTTATATTGGTGTTAAACCTACTGTATTCCAACTTCTCTATGGATTATAAACTATTTTACTAGCCATAGATTCATCAAAATAAGCAAACAACACACGAAAAACAGAATCTGTCAAAAACAGAACAGTATGTAGTAATCTGTAGCTAGCGCAAGATCTGGAACCCCAAAAATTCTAAAATAAATTGCTGGACGTGAGTAATTTATCTATTAATCATCTGCAAAAAAATTAACTAAATAGCACTCTTCAAATAAAAATGACAGCAGTTCTCGTGAGCGCTAAAGTTTCTGTTTTTTACAGCAAGTTCAACAAGACTTCCCCAAGTCTTCCCAACGGTTCTACTTGGCACAAACACTAATTAAACACAAAAAACACAACCAAAACAGAGGCTAAATAATTTATTTATTACTAACAGGAGCAAAAAGCAAGGAATAAAAATAAAATTGGGTTGCCTCCCAACAAGCGCTATCGTTTAACGCCCCTAGCTAGGCATAAAAGCGAGGATAGATCTAGGTATTGCCATCTTTGGTAGGCAATCCATAAGTAGCTCTCATGATAGTTTCATATGGTAATTTTATTTTCTTTCTTGGAAAGTGTTCCATGCCCTTTTTAATGGAAATTGAAATCTAATATTCCCTTCCTTCATATCAATAATCGCACCAACCGTTCTAAGGAAAGGTCTACCAAGAATAATAGGGCAAGAAGGATTGCAATCTATATCAAGAACAATGAAATCTACGGGCACATAATTCCTATTTGCAACAATAAGAACATCATTAATTCTTCCCATAGGTTTCTTAATAGTGGAATCCGCAAGATGCAAGTTTAGAGAGCAATCATCAAAATTACGGAAATCTAGTAAATCACACAAAGTCTTGGGAATAGTAGAGACACTAGCACCCAAATCACACAAAGCATAAAACTCATGATCTTTAATTTTAATTTTAATAGTTGGTTCCCACTCATCATAGAGTTTTCTAGGGATAGAAACTTTCAACTCAAGTTTTTCTTCATAAGATTGCATCAAGGCATCAACAATATGTTCGGTGAAGGCTTTATTTCGACTATAAGCATGTGGAGAATTTAGCACGGATTGCAACAAGGAAATACAATCAATTAAAGAGCAACTTTCATAATTAAATTCCTTGAAATCCAATATAGTGGGTTTAGCAACATCTAGATTTTTATTTCTTTCAATCCCACTTTCATCAATTTCATCATTAAGATCTAAATACTCCGAATTTTTAGAACGCCTTCTAGGTAAAGGAAGATCATATTCAGTTTCATCAAGATTCATATTGCAAAATAAAGATTTAATTGGAGACACATCAATAACTTTTAGATCTTCATCTTGATTTTCATAGGAATTGGAAGAACACGCTTTAATAAAGGCATCTTTGGAAGCACGCATCCTAGCGGTTCTTTCCTTACACTCATCAATTGAAATTCTCATGGCTTTTAGAGACTCATTAATATCATGCTTAGGTGGAATAGATCTAAGTTTCAAAGCATCAACATCAAGAGCAATTCTATCAACGTTCCTAGCCAAATCATCAATCTTAAGCAATTTTTCTTCAATCATAGCATTAAAATTCTTTTGCGAAGAAATAAATTCTTTAATATTAGATTCAAAATCAGAGGGCATCTTATTATAATTTCCATAAGAGTTGTTGTAGGAATTCCCATAATTATTAGAAGGATTACTAGGATATGGCCTAGGATTAAAATTCCCTCTATAAGCGTTGTTACCAAAATTATTCCTACCAACAAAATTCACATCCATAGATTCATTGTTATTCTCAATCAAAGTAGACAAAGGCATATCATTAGGATCAGAAGAAACACTCTTAGTAGCAAATAATTTCATAAGTTCATCCATCTTTCACTCAACACATTAATTTCTTCTATCGCATGCACCTTTTTATTAGAAGTTCTTTCAGTATGCCATTGAGAATAATTAACCATAATATTATCTAGGAGTTTAGTAGCATCTCCTAAAGTGATTTCCATAAAAGTGCCTCCCGCGGCCGAATCTAAAAGATTTCTAGAAGCAAAATTCAATCCGGCATAAAATTTTTGTATAATCATCCACAAATTCAAACCATGAGTAGGGCAATTACGTATCATTAATTTCATTCTCTCCCAAGCTTGTGCAACATGTTCATGATCAAGTTGTTTAAAGTTCATTATATCGTTTCTAAGAGAGATGATCTTAGCGGGAGGAAAATACTTAGAGATAAAAGCATCTTTGCACTTGTTCCATGAATCAATACTATTCTTAGGCAAAGACGAAAACCAAGCTTTAGCACGATCTCTAAGCGAAAAAGGAAATAGCTTCAATTTAACGACATCATTATTGACATCTTTTTTCTTTTGCATATCACATAAATCGACGAAGCTATTCAGATGAGTAGCGGCATCTTCACTAGGAAGGCCGGCGAATTGATCTTTCATAACAAGATTCAACAAAGCAGTATTAATTTCACAAGATTCAGCATCGGTAAGAGGAGCAATCAGAGTGCTAAGGAAATCATTATTATTGGTATTGGTGAAGTCACACAATTTAGTAGTGTCTTGAGACATCGCGACAAACAAGCAATCTAACACACGAGCAAACAAAAAGCAAGCGGACAAAAGAGGTAAATAGAGAGGGAGGATAGAGAGAGAGGGCGAATAAAACGGCAAGGGTGAATTGGGGAGAGAGGAAAACTAGAGGCAAATGGCAAATAATGTAATGCGAGAGATAGGGATTGTGATGGGTACTTGGTATATTGACTTCTTGCGTAGACTCCCCAACAACGGCGCCAGAAATCCTTCTTGCTAGGTCTTGAGCTTGCGTTGGTTTTCCCCGAAGAGGAAGGGATGATGCAGCAGAGTAGCGTAAGTATTTCCCTCAGTTATTGAGAACCAAGGTATCAATCCAGTAGGAGGCCACGCTCAAGTCCCTCGTACCTGCACGAAACGATAGCTACTCGCAACCAACGCGATTAGGGGTTGTCAAGCCCTTCACGGTCACTTACGAGAGTGAGATCTGATAGATAGAAATTTTTTGGTATTTTTGGTATAAAGATGCAAAGTAAAAAGTAAAGGCAAAGTAGAAAGCAAAACAATATAAAAGTGATGGAGATTGATATGATGAGAATAGACCCGGGGGCCATAGGTTTCACTAGTGGCTTCTCTCAAGAGCATAAGTATTCTACAGTGGGTGAACAAATTACTGTTGAGCAATTGATAGAATTGAGCATAACTATGAGAATATCTAGGCATGATCATGTATATAGGCATCACGTCCGTGACAAGTAGACCGAAACGATTCTGCATCTACTACTATTACTCCACTCATCGACCGCTATCCAGCATGCATCTAGAGTATTAAGTTAAAAACAGAGTAACGCCTTAAGCAAGATGACATGATGTAGAGAGATAAATTCATGCAATATGAAATAAACCCCATCTTGTTATCCTCGATGGCAACGATACAATACGTGCCTTGCTGCCCCTTCTGTCACTGGGTAAGGACACCGCAAGATCGAACCCAAAGCTAAGCACTTCTCCCATGGCAAGAACTACCAATCTAGTTGGCCAAACCAAACGGATAATTCGAAGAGACTTGCAAAGATAACCAATCATACATAAAAGAATTCAGAGAAGATTCAAATATTATTCGTAGATAGACATGATCATAAACCCACAATTCATCGGTATCAACAAACACACCGCAAAAAGAAGATTACATCGAATAGATCTCCACAAGAGAGGGGGAGAACTTTGTATTGAGATTCAAAGAGAGAGAAGAAGCCATCTAGCTACTAACTATGGACCCGAAGGTCTGAGGTAAACTACTCACACTTCATCGGAGGGGCTATGATGATGTAGAAGCCCTCCGTGATGACGGCCCTCTTCCGGCGGAGCTCCGGAACAGGCCCCAAGATGGGATCTCGTGGATACAGAAAGTTGCGGCGGTGGACTTAGGTTTTTGGCTCCTGTTCTGATCGTTTGGGGGTACGTGTGTATATATAGGAGGAAGAAGTACGCCGGAGGAGCAACGAGGGGCCCACGAGGCAGGGGGCGCGCCCTAGGGGGGCGCCCCCCACCCTCGTGACCGCCTCTTTTGTTCCTTGGAGCAGGGTCCAAGTCTCCTGGATCACGTTCGGTGAGAAAATCACGTTCCCGAAGATTTTATTCCGTTTGGACTCCGTTTGATATTCCGTTTCTTTGAAACACTAAAATAGGAAGAAAAAAACAGCAATTCTGGGCTGGGCCTCCGGTTAATAGGTTAGTCCCAAAAATAATATAAAAGTGGAAAATAAAGCCCAATATAGTCCAAAACAGTAGATAATATAGCATGGAGCAATCAAAAATTATAGATACGTTGGAGACGTATCAGGCATCCCCAAGCTTAATTCCTGCTCGTCCTCGAGTAGGTAAATGATAAAAAGAGAATTTTTGATGCGGAGTGCTACTTGGCATAATTTCAATGCAAATCTTCTTAATTGTGGTATGAATATTCAGATTAGAAAGATTCAAGACAAAGTTTATATTGACATAGAAATAATAATACTTCAAGTATACTAACAAAGCAATTATGTCTTCTCAAAATAACATGGCCAAAGAAAGTTATCCCTACAAAATCATATAGTCTGGCTATGCTCCATCTTCCCCACACAAAGTATTTAAATCATGCACAACCCCGATGACAAGCCAAGCAATTGTTTCATACTCTAACTTTTTCAAAACTTTTTCAATCTTCACGCAATACATGAGCGTGAGCCATGGATACAACACTATAGGTGGAATAGAATGGTGGTTGTGGAGAAGACAAAAAGGAGAAGATAGTCTCACATCAACTAGGCATATCAACGGGCTATGGAGATGCCCATCAATAGATATCAATGTGAGTGAGTAGGGATTGCCATGCAACGGATGCACTAGAGCTATAAGTATATGAAAGCTCAAAAAGAAACTAAGTGGGTGTGCATCCAACTTGCTTGCTCATGAAGACCTAGGGCAATTTGAGGAAGCCCATCATTGGAATATACAAGCCAAGTTCTATAATGAAAGATTCCCACTAGTATATGAAAGTGATAACATGAGAGACTCTCTACTATGAAGATCATGGTGCTACATTGAAGCACAAGTGTGGTAAAAGGATAGTTACATTGTCCCTTCTCTCTTTTTCTCTCATTTTTTTATATATGCCCTTTCTCTTTTTTTATTTGGGCTTCTCTGGCCTCTTTTATATTTTTATCGTCCGGAGTCTCATCCCAACTTGTGGGGGAATCATAGTCTCCATCATTCTTTCCTCACTGGGACAATGCTCTAATAATGATGATCATCACACTTTTTATTTTTCTTACAACTCATCAATTACAACTCGATACTTAGAACAAAATATGACTCTATATGAATGCCTCCGGCGGTGTACCGGGATATGCAATATGACAATGATGGAGTGTGTCATAATAAACGGAACGGTGGAAAGTTGCATTGGCAATATATCTCGGAATGGCTATGGAAATTCCATAATAGGTAGGTATGGTGGCTGTTTTGAGGAAGGTATATGGTAGGTGTATGATACCGGCGAAAGGTGCGCGGTATTAGAGAGGCTAGCAAAGGTGGAAGGGTGAGAGTGCGTATGATCCATGGACTCAACATTAGTCATAAAGAACTCATATACTTATTTCAAAAATCTAGAAGTTATCAAAGCAAAGTACTACGCGCATGCTCCTAGGGGATAGATTGGTAGGAAAAGACCATTACTCGTCCCCAACCACAACTCATAAGGAAGACAATCAATAAATAAATCATGCTTCGACTTCATCACATAACGGTTCACCATACGTGCATGCTACGGGAATCACAAACTTCAACACAAGTATTCTTTAAATTCACAACTACTCAACTAGCATGACTTTAATATTATCACCTCCATATCTCAAAACAATTATCATGCTTCAATCTTTTCTTAGTATTCAACACACTCAAAAGAAAGTTTCACAAATCTTGAATACCAAGCATATCATTATTAGGCAAATTACCATGCTATTAAGAGACTCTCAAATTAATTTAAGTGAAGCATGAGAGATCAATAGTTTCTTTAAAACGAATCCACCACCGTGCTCTAAAAGATCTAAGTGAAGCAAATAGAGCAAGATTATAACGCTCAAAAGATATAAGTGAAGCACATAGAGCAAAATTATCTAGCTCATAGGATATAAGTGAAGCACATAGAGCAAAATTATCTTGCTCATAGGATATAAGTGAAGCACATAGAGTGTTCTATCAAATTTTAATTCATGTATGGCTCTCTCAAAAGGTGTGTACAGCAAGGATGATTGTGATATACTAGCAAACAAAGACAAAATAATACAAGACACTCCAAGCAAAACACATATCATGTTGGTGAATAAAAATATAGCTCCAAGTAAATTACTGATGGAAGTGGACGAAAAGAGGGGATGCCTTCCGGGGCATCCCCAAGCTTTGACTTTTTAGTGTCCTTGGATTATCTTGGGGGTATCATGAGCATCCCCAAGCTTAGGCTCTTGCCACTCCTTGTTCCATGATCCATCAAAAGAATTCACCCAAAACTTGAAAACTTCACAACACAAAACTCAAAATAGAAAACTCGTGAGCTCCGTTAGCGAAAGAAAACAAAAGACCACTTCAAGGTACTGTAATGAACTCATTCTTTATTTATATTGGTGTTAAACCTACTGTATTCCAACTTCTCTATGGATTATAAACTATTTTACTAGCCATAGATTCATCAAAATAAGCAAACAACACACGAAAAACAGAATCTGTCAAAAACAGAACAGTCTGTAGTAATCTGTAGCTAGCGCAAGATCTGGAACCCCAAAAATTCTAAAATAAATTTCTGGACGTGAGGAATTTATCTATTAATCATCTGAAAATAATTAACTAAATATCACTCTTAAAATAAAAATGACAGCAGTTCTCGTGAGCGCTAAAGTTTCTGTTTTTTACAGCAAGTTCAACAAGACTTTCCCCAAGTCTTCCCAACGGTTCTACTTGGCACAAACACTAATTAAACACAAAAAACACAACCAAAACAGAGGCTAAATAATTTATTTATTACTAAACAGGAGCAAAAAGCAAGGAATAAAAATAAAATTGGGTTGCCTCCCAACAAGCGCTATCGTTTAACGCCCCTAGCTAGGCATAAAAGCGAGGATAGATCTAGGTATTGCCATCTTTGGTAGGCAATCCATAAGTGGCTCTCATGATAGTTTCATATGGTAATTTTATTTTCTTTCTTGGAAAGTGCTCCATGCCCTTTTTAATGGAAATTGAAATCTAATATTCCCTTCCTTCATATCAATAATCGCACCAACCGTTCTAAGGAAAGGTCTACCAAGAATAATAGGGCAAGAAGGATTGCAATCTATATCAAGAACAATGAAATCTACGGGCACATAATTCCTATTTGCAACAATAAGAACATCATTAATTCTTCCCATAGGTTTCTTAATAGTGGAATCCGCAAGATGCAAGTTTAGAGAGCAATCATCAAAATTACGGAAATCTAGTAAATCACACAAAGTCTTGGGAATAGTAGAGACACTAGCACCCAAATCACACAAAGCATAAAACTCATGATCTTTAATTTTAATTTTAATAGTTGGTTCCCACTCATCATAGAGTTTTCTAGGGATAGAAACTTTCAACTCAAGTTTTTCTTCATAAGATTGCATCAAGGCATCAACAATATGTTCGGTGAAGGCTTTATTTCGACTATAAGCATGTGGAGAATTTAGCACGGATTGCAACAAGGAAATACAATCAATTAAAGAGAAACTTTCATAATTAAATTCCTTGAAATCCAATATAGTGGGTTTAGCAACATCTAGATTTTTATTTCTTTCAATCCCACTTTCATCAATTTCATCATTAAGATCTAAATACTCCGAATTTTTAGAACGCCTTCTAGGTAAAGGAAGATCATATTCAGTTTCATGAAGATTCATATTGCAAAATAAAGATTTAATTGGAGACACATCAATAACTTTTAGATCTTCATCTTGATTTTCATAGGAATTGGAAGAACACGCTTTAATAAAGGCATCTTTGGAAGCACGCATCCTAGCGGTTCTTTCTTTACACTCATCAATTGAAATTCTCATGGCTTTTAGACACTCATTAATATCATGCTTAGGTGGAATAGATCTAAGTTTCAAAGCATCAACATCAAGAGCAATTCTATCAATGTTCCTAGCCAAATCATCAATCTTAAGCAATTTTTCTTCAATCATAGCATTAAAATTCTTTTGCGAAGAAATAAATTCTTTAATATTAGATTCAAAATCAGAGGGCATCTTATTATAATTTCCATAAGAGTTGTTGTAGGAATTCCCATAATTATTAGAAGGATTACTAGGATATGGCCTAGGATTAAAATTCCCTCTATAAGCGTTGTTACCAAAATTATTCCTACCAACAAAATTCACATCCATAGATTCATTGTTATTCTCAATCAAAGTAGACAAAGGCATATCATTAGGATCAGAAGAAACACTCTTAGTAGCAAATAATTTCATAAGTTCATCCATCTTTTCACTCAACACATTAATTTCTTCTATCGCATGCACCTTTTTATTAGAAGTTCTTTCAGTATGCCATTGAGAATAATTAACCATAATATTATCTAGGAGTTTAGTAGCATCTCCTAAAGTGATTTCCAAAAAAGTGCCTCCCACGGCCGAATCTAAAAGATTTCCAGAAGCAAAATTCAATCCGGCATAAAATTTTTGTATAATCATCCACAAATTCTCTCCCAAGCTTGTGCAACATGTTCATGATCAAGTTGTTTAAAGTTCATTATATCGTTTCTAAGAGAGATGATCTTAGCGGGAGGAAAATACTTAGAGATAAAAGCATCTTTGCACTTGTTCCATGAATCAATACTATTCTTAGGCAAAGACGAAAACCAAGCTTTAGCACGATCTCTAAGCGAAAAAGGAAATAGCTTCAATTTAACGACATCATTATTGACATCTTTTTCTTTTTCATATCACATAAATCGACGAAGCTATTCAGATGAGTAGCGGCATCTTCACTAGGAAGGCCGGCGAATTGATCTTTCATAACAAGATTCAACAAAGCAGTATTAATTTCACAAGATTCAGCATCGGTAAGAGGAGCAATCAGAGTGCTAAGGAAATCATTATTATTGGTATTGGTGAAGTCACACAATTTAGTAGTATCTTGAGCCATCGCGACAAACAAGCAATCTAACACACGAGCAAACAAAAGCAAGCGGACAAAAGAGGCAAATAGAGAGGGAGGATAGAGAGAGAGGGCGAATAAAACGGCAAGGGTGAATTGGGGGAGAGGAAAACTGAGAGGCAAATGGCAAATAATGTAATGCGAGAGATAGGGATTGTGATGGGTACTTGGTATATTGACTTTTTGCGTAGACTCCCCGGCAACGGCGCCAGAAATCCTTCTTGCTACGTCTTGAGCTTGCGTTGGTTTTCCCCGAAGAGGAAGGGATGATGCAGCAGAGTAGCGTAAGTATTTCCCTCAGTTTTTGAGAACCAAGGTATCAATCCAGTAGGAGGCCACGCTCAAGTCCCTCGTACCTGCACAAACGATAGCTACTCGCAACCAACGCGATTAGGGGTTGTCAAGCCCTTCACGGTCACTTACGAGAGTGAGATCTGATAGATAGAATATTTTTGGTATTTTTGGTATAAAGATGCAAAGTAAAAAGTAAAGGCAAAGTAAAAAGCAAAACAATATAAAGTGATGGAGATTGATATGATGAGAATAGACCCGGGGGCCATAGGTTTCACTAGTGGCTTCTCTCAAGAGCATAAGTATTCTACGGTGGGTGAACAAATTACTGTTGAGCAATTGATAGAATTGAGCATAACTATGAGAATATCTAGGCATGATCATGTATATAGGCATCACGTCCGTGACAAGTAGACCGAAACGATTCTGCATCTACTACTATTACTCCACTCATCGACCGCTATCCAGCATGCATCTAGAGTATTAAGTTAAAAACAGAGTAACGCCTTAAGCAAGATGACATGATGTAGAGAGATAAATTCATGCAATATGAAATAAACCCCATCTTGTTATCCTCGATGGCAACTATACAATACATGCCTTGCTGCCTCTTCTGTCACTGGGTAAGGACACCGCAAGATCGAATCCAAAGCTAAGCACTTCTCCCATGGCAAGAACTACCAATCTAGTTGGCCAAACCAAACGGATAATTCGAAGAGACTTGCAAAGATAACCAATCATACATAAAAGAATTCAGAGAAGATTCAAATATTATTCATAGATAGACTTGATCATAAACCCACAATTCATCGGTCTCAACAAACACACCGCAAAAAGAAGATTACATCGAATAGATCTCCACAAGAGAGGGGGAGAACTTTGTATTGAGATTCAAAGAGAGAGAAGAAGCCATCTAGATACTAAGTATGGACCCGAAGGTCTGAGGTAAACTACTCACACTTCAACGGAGAGGCTATGATGATGTAGAAGCCCTCCGTGATGACGGCCCTCTTCCGGCGGAGCTCCGGAATAGGCCCCAAGATGGGATCTCGTGGATACAGAAAGTTGCGGCGGTGGAATTAGGTTTTTGGCTCCTGTTCTGATCGTTTGGGGGTACGTGTGTATATATAGGAGGAAGAAGTACGCCGGAGGAGCAACGAGGGGCCCACGAGGCAGGGGGCGCGCCCTAGGGGGGCGCCCCCACCCTCGTGACCGCCTCTTTTGTTCCTTGGAGCAGGGTCCAAGTCTCCTGGATCACGTTCGGTGAGAAAATCACGTTCCCGAAGATTTTATTCCGTTTGGACTCCGTTTGATATTCTGTTTCTTCGAAACACTGAAATAGGCAAAAAAACAGCAATTCTGGGCTGGGCCTTCGGTTAATAGGTTAGTCCCAAAAATAATATAAAAGTGGAAAATAAAGCCCAATATAGTCCAAAACAGTAGATAATATAGCATGGAGCAATCAAAAATTATAGATACGTTGGAGACGTATCAGGCATCCCCAAGCTTAATTCCTGCTCGTCCTCGAGTAGGTAAATGATAAAAAGAGAATTTTTGATGCGGAGTGCTACTTGGCATAATTTCAATGCAAATCTTCTTAATTGTGGTATGAATATTCAGATTAGAAAGATTCAAGACAAAGGTTTATATTGACATAGAAAATAATAATACTTCAAGCATACTAACAAAGCAATTATGTCTTCTCAAAATAACATGGCCAAAGAAAGTTATCCCTACAAAATCATATAGTCTGGCTATGCTCCATCTTCCCCACACAAAGTATTTAAATCATGCACAACCCCGATGACAAGCCAAGCAATTGTTTCATACTCTAACTTTTTCAAAACTTTTTCAATCTTCACGCAATACATGAGCGTGAGCCATGGATATAGCACTATAGGTGGAATAGAATGGTGGTTGTGGAGAAGACAAAAAGGAGAAGATAGTCTCACATCAACTAGGCGTATCAACGGGCTATGGAGATGCCCATCAATAGATATCAATGTGAGTGAGTAGGGATTGCCATGCAACGGATGCACTAGAGCTATAAGTATATGAAAGCTCAAAAAGAAACTAAGTGGGTGTGCATCCAACTTGCTTGCTCATGAAGACCTAGGGCAATTTGAGGAAGCCCATCATTGGAATATACAAGCCAAGTTCTATAATGAAAGATTCCCACTAGTATATGAAAGTGATAACATGAGAGACTCTCTACTATGAAGATCATGGTGCTACTTTGAAGCACAAGTGTGGTAAAAGGATAGTAACATTGTCCCTTCTCTCTTTTTCTCTCATTTTTTTATATATGGCCTTTCTCTTTTTATGGCCTTTTTTATTTGGGCTTCTTTGGCCTCTTTTATTTTTTTCGTCCGGAGTCTCATCCCGACTTGTGGGGGAATCATAGTCTCCATCATTCTTTCCTCACTGGGACAATGCTCTAATAATGATGATCATCACACTTTTTATTTTTCTTACAACTCATCAATTACAACTCGATACTTAGAACAAAATATGACTCTATATGAATGCCTCCGGCGGTGTACCGGGATATGCAATATGACAATGATGGAGTGTGTCATAATAAACGGAACGGTGGAAAGTTGCATGGCAATATATCTCGGAATGGCTATGGAAATGCCATAATAGGTAGGTATGGTGGCTGTTTTGAGGAAGGTATATGGTAGGTGTATGATACCGGCGAAAGGTGCGCGGTATTAGAGAGGCTAGCAAAGGTGGAAGGGTGAGAGTGCGTATAATCCATGGACTCAACATTAGTCATAAAGAACTCATATACTTATTGCAAAAATCTAGAAGTTATCAAAGCAAAGTACTACGCGCATGCTCCTAGGGGATAGATTGGTAGGAAAAGACCATCGCTCGTCCCCGACCGCCACTCATAAGGAAGACAATCAATAAATAAATCATGCTCCGACTTCATCACATAACGGTTCACCATACGTGCATGCTACGGGAATCACAAACTTCAACACAAGTATTCTTTAAATTCACAACTACTCAACTAGCATGACTTTAATATTATCACCTCCATATCTCAAAACAATTATCATGCTTCAATCTTTTCTTAGTATTCAACACACTCAAAAGAAAGTTTCACAAATCTTGAATACCAAGCATATCATTATTAGGCAAATTACCATGCTATTAAGAGACTCTCAAATTAATTTAAGTGAAGCATGAGAGATCAATAGTTTCTTTAAAACGAATCCACCACCGTGCTCTAAAAGATCTAAGTGAAGCAAATAGAGCAAGATTATAACGCTCAAAAGATATAAGTGAAGCACATAGAGCAAAATTATCTAGCTCATAGGATATAAGTGAAGCACATAGAGCAAAATTATCTTGCTCATAGGATATAAGTGAAGCACATAGAGTGTTCTATCAAATTTTAATTCATGTATGGCTCTCTCAAAAGGTGTGTACAGCAAGGATGATTGTGATATACTAGCAAACAAAGACAAAAATAATACAAGACACTCCAAGCAAAACACATATCATGTTGGTGAATAAAAATATAGCTCCAAGTAAATTACTGATGGAAGTGGACGAAAAGAGGGGATGCCTTCCGGGGCATCCCCAAGCTTTGACTTTTTAGTGTCCTTGGATTATCTTGGGGGTATCATGAGCATCCCCAAGCTTAGGCTCTTGCCACTCCTTGTTCCATGATCCATCAAAAGAATTCACCAAAAACTTGAAAACATCACAACACAAAACTCAAAATAGAAAACTCGTGAGCTCCGTTAGCGAAAGAAAACAAAAGACCACTTAAGGTACTGTAATGAACTCATTCTTTATTTATATTGGTGTTAAACCTACTGTATTACAACTTCTCTATGGATTATAAATTATTTTACTAGCCATAGATTCATCAAAATAAGCAAACAACACACGAAAAACAGAATCTGTCAAAACAGAACAATCTGTAGTAATCTGTAGCTAGCGCAAGATTGGAACCCCAAAAATTCTAAAATAAATTTCTGTGCATGAGGAATTTATCTATTAATAATCTGAATTTTTTAACTAAATAGCACTCTTAAAATAAAAATGACAGCAGTTCTCGTGAGCGCTGAAGTTTCTGTTTTTTACAGCAAGTTCAGCAAGACTTTCCCCAAGTCTTCCCAACGGGTCTACTTGGCACAAACACTAATTAAACACAAAAAACACAACCAAAACAGAGGCTAAATAATTTATTTATTACTAACCAGGAGCAAAAAGCATGGAATAAAAATAAAATTGGGTTGCCTCCCAACAAGCGCTATCGTTTAACGCCCCTAGCTAGGCATAAAAGCGAGGATAGATCTAGGTATTGCCATCTTTGGTAGGCAATCCATAAGTGGCTCTCATGATAGTTTCATATGGTAATTTTATTTTATTTCTTGGAAAGTGTTCCATGCCCTTTTTTAATGGAAATTGAAATCTAATATTCCCTTCCTTCATATCAATAATCGCACCAACCGTTCTAAGGAAAGGTCTACCAAGAATAATAGGGCAAGAAGGATTGCAATCTATATCAAGAACAATGAAATCTACGGGCACATAATTCCTATTTGCAACAATAAGAACATCATTAATTCTTCCCATAGGTTTCTTAATAGTGGAATCCGCAAGATGCAAGTTTAGAGAGCAATCATCAAAATTACGGAAATCTAGTAAATCACACAAAGTCTTGGGAATAGTAGAGACACTAGCACCCAAGTCACACAAAGCATAAAACTCATGATATTTAATTTTAATTTTAATAGTTGGTTCCCACTCATCATAGAGTTTTCTAGGGATAGAAACTTTCAACTCAAGTTTTTCTTCATAAGATTGCATCAAGGCATCAACAATATGTTCGGTGAAGGCTTTATTTCGACTATAAGCATGTGGAGAATTTATCATGGATTGCAACAAGGAAATAGAATCAATTAAAGAGCAACTTTCATAATTAAATTCCTTGAAATCCAATATAGTGGGTTTAGCAACATCTAGATTTTTATTTCTTTCAATCCCACTTTCATCTATTTTGTCATTAAGATCAAAATACTCCAAAGTTTTAGAACGCCTTCTAGGTAAAGGAAGATCATATTCAGTTTCATCAAGATTCATATTGCAAAATAAAGATTTAATTGGAGACACATCAATAACTTTTAGATCTTCATCTTGATTTTCATAGGAATTGGAAGAACACGCTTTAATAAATGCATCTTTGGAAGCACGCATCCTAGCGGTTCTTTCTTTACACTCATCAATTGAAATTATCATGGCTTTTAGAGACTCATTAATATCATGCTTAAGTGGAATAGATCTAAGTTTCAAAGCATCAACATCAAGAGCAATTCTATCAATGTTCCTAGCCAAATCATCAATCTTAAGCAATTTTTCTTCAATCATAGCATTAAAATTCTTTTGCGAAGAAATAAATTCTTTAATATTAGATTCAAAATCAGAGGGCATCTTATTATAATTTCCATAAGAGTTGTTGTAGGAATTCCCATAATTATTAGAAGGATTACTAGGATATGGCCTAGGATTAAAATTCCCTCTATAAGCGTTGTTACCAAAATTATTCCTACCAACAAAATTCACATGCATAGATTCATTGTTATTCTCAATCAAAGTAGACAAAGGCATATCATTAAGATCAGAAGAAACACTCTTAGTAGCAAATAATTTCATAAGTTCATCCATCTTTTCACTCAACACATTAATTTCTTCTATCGCATGCACCTTTTTATTAGAAGTTCTTTCAGTATGCCATTGAGAATAATTAACCATAATATTATCTAGGAGTTTAGTAGCATCTCCTAAAGTGATTTCCAAAAAAGTGCCTCCCACGGCCGAATCTAAAAGATTTCCAGAAGCAAAATTCAATCCGGCATAAAATTTTTGTATAATCATCCACAAATTCTCTCCCAAGCTTGTGCAACATGTTCATGATCAAGTTGTTTAAAGTTCATTATATCGTTTCTAAGAGAGATGATCTTAGCGGGAGGAAAATACTTAGAGATAAAAGCATCTTTGCACTTGTTCCATGAATCAATACTATTCTTAGGCAAAGACGAAAACCAAGCTTTAGCACGATCTCTAAGCGAAAAAGGAAATAGCTTCAATTTAACGACATCATTATTGACATCTTTTTTCTTTTTCATATCACATAAATCGACGAAGCTATTCAGATGAGTAGCGGCATCTTCACTAGGAAGGCCGGCGAATTGATCTTTCATAACAAGATTCAACAAAGCAGTATTAATTTCACAAGATTCAGCATCGGTAAGAGGAGCAATCAGAGTGCTAAGGAAATCATTATTATTGGTATTGGTGAAGTCACACAATTTAGTAGTGTCTTGAGCCATCGCGACAAACAAGCAATCTAACACACGAGCAAACAAAAAGCAAGCGGACAAAAGAGGTAAGTAGAGAGGGAGGATAGAGAGAGAGAGGGCGAATAAAACGGCAAGGGTGAATTGGGGAGAGAGGAAAACGAGAGGCAAATGGCAAATAATGTAATGCGAGAGATAGGGATTGTGATGGGTACTTGGTATATTGACTTCTTGCGTAGACTCCCCGGCAACGGTGCCAGAAATCCTTCTTGCTAGGTCTTGAGCTTGCATTGGTTTTCCCCGAAGAGGAAGGGATGATGCAGCAGAGTAGCGTAAGTATTTCCCTCAGATTTTGAGAACCAATGTATCAATCCAGTAGGAGGCCACGCTCAAGTCCCTCGTACCTACACAAAACGATAGCTACTCGCAACCAACGCGATTAGGGGTTGTCAAGCCCTTCACGGTCACTTACGAGAGTGAGATCTGATAGATAGAATATTTTTAGTATTTTTGGTATAAAGATGCAAAGTAAAAAGTAAAGGCAAAGTAGAAAGCAAAACAATATAAAAGTGATGGAGATTGATATGATGAGAATAGACCCGAGGGCCATAGGTTTCACTAGTGGCTTCTCTCAAGAGCATAAGTATTCTACGGTGGGTGAACAAATTAGTGTTGAGCAATTGATAGAATTGAGCACAATTATGAGAATATCTAGGCATGATCATGTATATAGGCATCACGTTCGTGACAAGTAGACCGAAATGATTCTGCATCTACTACTATTACTCCACTCATCGACCGCTATCCAGCATGCATCTAGAGTATTAAGTTAAAAACAGAGTAATGCCTTAAGCAAGATGACATGATGTAGAGAGATAAATTCATGCAATATGAAATAAACCCCATCTTGTTATCCTCGATGGCAACGATACAATACGTGCCTTGTTGCCCCTTCTGTCACTGGGTAAGGACACTGCAAGATCGAACCCAAAGCTAAGCACTTCTCCCATTGCAAGAACTACCAATCTAGTTGGCCAAACCAAACGGATAATTCGAAGAGACTTGCAAAGATAACCAATCATACATAAAAGAATTCAGAGAAGATTCAAATATTATTCATAGATAGACTTGATCATAAACCCACAATTCATTGATCTCAACAAACACACCGCAAAAAGAAGATTACATCGAATAGATCTCCACAAGAGAGGGGAGAACTTTGTATTGAGATTCAAAGAGAGAGAAGAAGCCATCTAGCTACTAACTATGGACCCGAAGGTCTGAGGTAAACTACTCACACTTCATCGGAGGGGCTATGATGATGTAGAAGCCCTCCGTGATGACGGCCCTCTTCCAGCGGAGCTCCGGAACAGGCCCCAAGATGGGATCTTGTGGATACAGAAAGTTGCGGCGATGGAATTAGGTTTTTTGGCTCCTGTTCCGATCGTTTGGGGGTACGTGTGTATATATAGGAGGAAGAAGTACGCCGGAGGAGCAACGAGGGGCCCACGTGGCAAGGGGCGCGCCCTAGGGGGGCAAGCCCCCACCCTCGTGACAACCTCTTTTGTTACTTGTAGCAGGGTCCAAGTTTCCTGGATCACGTTCGGTGAGAAAATCACGTTCCCGAAGATTTTATTCCGTTTGGACTCCGTTTGATATTCCGTTTCTTTGAAACACTGAAATAGGCAAAAAAACAACAATTCTGGGCTGGGCCTCCGGTTAATAGGTTATTCCCAAAAATAATATAAAAGTGGAAAATAAAGCCCAATATTGTCCAAAACAGTAGATAATATAGCATGGAGCAATCAAAAATTATAGATACGTTGGAGACGTATCACAGTCGCAGCCAAGGTCGAAGATATCCTGCTGTTGCATACATCGCGCCGTTCGTTCGTGAGGAACCAAAGTCAAAGAGATTAGATGAATAGGAACAGCGGAACAGGAAAAAGGGCAGGGAACGACCGACCGATCCTGATTCCGAAGTTACAGGAAATCAATCCAACGATTCCTTTTCCTCTTTGATCTCTCCTGACCACGTATGTGCAAACATGGGCCAGGCTCAACGTATTGCTTTTACTTTCCTAGGCTAGCACGTGAAGCTAAGCGAGGCGGCGAGAGATTTTTTTCCTGTCGAAGACCTATATGTACCTAACGTACATATACCTGGGAGGGGGCCCCTAGATTTTGGGGGCCCGGGGCGGCCGCGCCGTTCCAACCCCGCCCCCCCCCAGGACCGGCCCTGGGTTCAATAAACCTTGGTTCTTAACTGAGGGAAATAATATATGCTATTATACTGCTACACCCTTCCTCTTTGGGGTAATCCAACAACTCCATCGCAGGTACCAGAAGAATTTCTGGCGCCGTTGCCGGGGAGACATCACCTAACAAATCAGCTGCCTTCGCACAAAAACTTCCTTCTTTGTTGTTTTATTTCTTGCCTAGTTATGCTATCTTTATTATTCTAAAATATAAAATAAAAGATAAATGGATCCTTCTCCACTAGTCGCACTTTTCAAAAATTCTAATTATGATAAACCAATTTCTAGTGATGAAATGCTATTGCTATAAGCTCTTTGAAAGAAAATATGAAATTGAGTGCACTTCATTATCTTTATGAAGTTTTTCTTGAAAATCATGATTTTGATAATTACTATGAAGTGTTAAATAAGAGTTTTATAAAATGATTAATGAAAGTCCCTTGAATGAAAAGCATGATTGCAATGATGTTAGCATCAATTCCATGAATGTCAATTGTGCTAATGATATGCAAATCTAGAAACTTGGGGATGATGAGTCTGATGACCATGCTATTTTTAGTCTCCATACTAATTGAAAAGTTAAAAAAGAAAAACATGATAATCATTATGATTCAAGTGATGAAAATGACACACTTGGTATTGCTTTTTATGGTGACACTATGTCCTTAGGCACCACTCCCTCCTTACCAAAATCTTAGGCATATAAGCTTTTGCATGCAATTCCATAATCTAAGGCACACATGCCTTTTTCTCTCATTCAGTTAGAGCCATAACCAACGAGTCCTATTTTTCTGGAAAGGAAAACAAATAGCTACATGGGTCTCTCATGCAGTTAGCTCATAGCGCCCTCTTCGTTTGAGACTGGATCGCTCAAATGAACCTACGCTAATTTTCGTGTTGGATCTAATACGCCTAACATTATGGGAAGGAGGGAGTACTAATGATGATTTTGTTATGCCTATTAATTATTATGATGATCATGATTGGGGTGGTAATTATGATGCTTCTTGCGAACTTGAGAATTTATTTGAGCCTCATAATGAATCTATTATTAATAATAAAATAATACTATTGGAAATGGGTTTGGAATAGCGTCGGCTTTAGGTAAAAAGAATCCCACGTGTTTGAAGAATATACAACCTTATGAAATTTTCGATAAAAGTGGGTTTGGAGAGGTCATGATTTTAATGTTAATCCCACTATCTTGGAAAATTATAAATATGCATGCATGCAGATCATGGAGAGACTGTTTTATATGGTAGCTAAATTGTTGAATTTGATTATGATTCTACATGTAATTATTTTGAAAGGGGCAAATATGGTTATAGAAATTTTGATGTTACTAAATTACCTATTTTAATGTTAACATTGTTAGTGTTTCATTCCTCTTTCTTGCATATGCAAGATATTGTTTGCCTTGATAATTTGTTTATTTATAAGATTCCTATGCATGGAAGTATGTTAGACTTAAATGTGTTTGTTACATGCTATTTAATCTCTCTTTATGCTTCAATTCTTGTCTTTCATGTGAGCATCACTAAAATCTCAAGCCTATCTTAATGGCTATAAAGAAAGGGCTTGTTGGGAGACAAACCAATAGTTATCAATTTTATTTTGTGAGTTTACATGATTATTGCTATTGTAGTAATTGTGTTTGTGTCTTTTCTTTCATTTTTTTGCCAAGTAAAACCTTTAGGGTGATTTGGATGCTTGTTTATTTGGTTCTACGCAAAAACAAAAACTTTTACGTCACTTATCTAAATTTGTATTCTCTGCTTGAGCGTGATAAATTGCTGAATTTTTTATATAGTGCTTCTATTCAAATTTTCTAAGTTCTATTAATTTTTCTAAATATTTGGAGTTATAGAAAGTATGATTAAAAATTAGATCTTTACGTGTTGTTCTGTTTTTGACATATTTTGTTCTGATTTCATAGTTTGCTTGTGTTAGAGTTTCCATGCCTTATATTGGGGGATATAAATTGTGGGAATAATAGAATACAGTAGGAATTATGCGAGAACAATTATGAATCTTGTGTTGACAGTACCCAAGTGAATGATTTATTTTATTATACTAACCTATCTCACGAGTTCCATTAAGTTTTGTGAATGAAGTTTTTAAGTTTTGGGTGAGATGGACATATGATAAGAACAAGGAGCGGCAAGAGCCTAAGATTGGGGATGCCCATGGCACCCCAAGGTAGTATTGAAGGAAGACTCAAGCGTCTAAACTTGGGGATGCCCCAGATAGCATTCTCTCTTCCGTCTTCAACATTAACGGTAAACCTTACTCAAAACTATATTTTTATTCTTCACATGATATGTGTCTTGCTTGGAGTCATTGCTTTTATTTTATTTTTGCTTGCTGACCTTCACAATCATCTGTTCCTCTATTCATTTATTATATATATACACATTCATCTTAAATTTATAGAATGATCATTTGTATTTCAATTATATCTTTTTTAGTTGAGGCAATTGCTCTAGTACTTCACTTATATTTATTTGAGCATGGAGATGTGTTTTATAGAAATTAGTTTCATTCTCTTGCTTCACTTATACCCTTTTGAGAGTTAATTAGGAAGTGGTAATTTCCATTAGTTATATGATTGGTCCAAAAATGATAGGTATATAGTAGTTGTATAATAAAAAATTGCATGGACTTGTAGATCATTGACTATGACAATAATTGATTCCTTGCAATAGTTTTGAGACATTGAGATGAAGATATATGAGTGTGTTAGTGAATGATTACGGTTTAGTAGTAATATTGACGTTAAGGCTTATGAGTCCATGTACATGGAACTGTTAGTCCTTGGCATAGTGAGGAAGTTGGAGCATGATTTATCATTGATTGATATCCTTTGTGTTGCTTGGGTCGGGCCCCGTGATGGTTATATCCTATCACCCCCCTAGGAGCATGCAAGTCGCTCTTTGCTTTTGAGGGCTAATAAGGCTTCTGCAATAAATATTTGAGTTCTTTTTGACTAATGTGAGTTTTTGGACTTTAAAGCACCTCCACCTATCTATATTTTTCCAGCCTATTTAGTACCCTGCATTGCCCACTCTCATCTCAAGACATGGTGCACACTTCGCCGGTGCATCCAACCCTGTGAAATGATACACTCTTTCACACATAAGACTCATTATTTCTTCCTAAAAATAGCCACCGTATCTACCTATCATGGCATTTCCATAGCCATTCCAAGATATATTGCCATGCAACTTCCACATGCATCTACATGACTTGAGCATTCACTTGTCTTATTGCTTTGCATGAAAATATAGAGCTGACATGATGTTTGTGTGGCAAAGCCACCGTTCATCATTATAATGAAGGAAATATGCCCTAGAGGCAATAATAAAGTTGTTATTTATATTTTATTATATCATGATAAATGTTTATTATTCATGCTAGAATTGTATTAACCGGAAACTTAGTACACGTGTGAATACATAGAAAAAACAGAGTGTCCCTAGTGTGCCTCTACTAGACTAGCTCGTTAATCAAAGATGGTTAAGTTTCCTGACCATAGACATGTGTTGTCATTTGATGAACGGGATCACATCATTAGAGAATGATGTGATGGACAAGACCCATCCGTTAGCTTAGCATACTGATCGTTTAGTTTTATTGCTATTTCTTTCTTCATGACTTATACATGTTCGTCTGACTATGAGATTATGCAACTCACAAATACCGAAGGAACACCTTGTGTGCTATCAAATGTCACAACGTAACTGGGTGATTATAAAGATGCTCTGTGGGTGTCTCCGATGGTGTTTGTTGAGTTGGCATGGATCGAGATTAGGATTTGTCACTCCGTATATCGGAGAGGTATCTCTGGGCCCTCTCGGTAATGCACATCACTATGAGCCTTGCAAGCAATGTGACTAATGAGTTAGTTACGGATGATGCATTACAGAATGAGTAAAGAGACTTGCCGGTAATGAGATTGAACTAGGTATGAAGATACCGACGATTGAATATCGGGCAAGTAACATACCGATGACAAATGGAATGACATATGTTGTTATGCGGTTTGACTGATAAAGATCTCCGTAGAATATGTAGGAGCCAATATAAGCATCCAGGTTCCGCTACTGGTTATTGACCGGAGATGTGTCTCGGTCATGTCTACATAGTTCTCGAACCCGTAGGGTCCGCACGCTTAATGTTCGATGACGATTTGTATTATGAGTTATGTGATTTGATGACCGAAGTTTGTTCGGAGTTCCAGATGAGATCACGAACATGACGAGGAGTCTCGAAATGGTCGAGAGGTAAAGATTCATATATTGGAAGGTTGTATTTGGAGATCGGAATGGTTCCGAGTGGTTCGGGCATTTTTCCAGAGTACCGGGAGGTTACCGTTAGCCCCCGGGAGAAGTATTGGGCCTATTGGGCCTTATTGGTGGAGAGGAGAAAGGCCACGTGAGAGGGGCACCCCCCTTGCCCAAACCGAATTGGACTAGGGGAGGGGGCTAGGCCCCCTCTTTCCTGCTTCCTCCCTCTCCCTTCCCCTCTTCCATCTCCGGTGGAAGGAAGGAGGGGGGCCGAATACTACTTGGACTAGGAGTCCAAGTAGGACTCCCCCCTTATGGCGCGCCCCCTTAGGCCGGCCACCTCATCCTCCCCCTGTATATACGGAGGCGGGGGGCACCCCAAAGATACAACAGACAATCTCTTAGCCGTGTGCGGTGCCCCCCTGCATAGTTCAACACCTCGGTCATATTGTCGTAGTGCCTAGGTGAAGCCCTGCGTCGGTAACTTCATCATCACCATCACCACGCCATCGTGCTGACAGAGCTCTCCCTCGTCCTCAACTGGATGCAGAGCTCGAGGGACGTCATCATGCTGAACGTGTGCTGAACACGGAGGTGCCGTACATTCGATGCTAGGATCGGTTGGATCGTGAAGACGTTTGACTACATCAACCGCGTTACTAAACGCTTCCGCTTTTGGTCTACGAGGGTACGTGGACACAATCTCCCCGTCTTGTTGCTATGCATCTCCTAGATAGATCTTGCATGATCGTAGGAATTTTTTTGAAATACTGCATTCCCCAACAATGGTATCAGAGCCAAGTTTATGCGTAGATGTTATATGCACGAGTAGAACACAAAGAGTTGTGGGCGATAATAGTCATACTGCTTACCACCAACGTCTTACTTTGATTCGGCGGTAATGTTCGATGAAGCGACCCAGACCGTGAATACATGACCGCGTTCATGAGACTGGTTCTATCGACATGCTTTGCACATAGGTGGCTGGCGGGTGTCTGTTTCTCCAACTTTAGTTGAATCGAGTTTGACTATGGCCGGTCCTTGTTGAAGGTTAAAACATCATACTTGACGAAAAATCGTTGTGCTTTTCATGCGTAGGTAAGAACGGTTCTTGCTAGAAGCCCGTAGCAGCCACGTAAAACTTGCAACAACAAAGTAAAGGATGTCTAACTTGTTTTGCCAGGGCATGTTGTGATGTGATATCCTCAAGCCGTGATGAGATATAAATTGTTGTATGAGATGATCATGTTTTGTAAAAGTTATCGGCAACTGGCAGGAGCCTTATGGTTGTCGCTTTATTGTATGTAATGCAATCGCCATGTAATTGCTTTACTTTATCACCAAGCGGTAGCGATAGTTGTGGAAGCAATAGTTGGCGAGACGACAACGATGCTACGATGGAGATCAAGGTGCCAAGCCGGTGACAATGGAGATCATGACGGTGCTTTGAAGATGGAGATCAAAGGCACAAGATGATGATTGCCATATCATGTCACATATTTTGATTGCATGTGATGTTTATCCTTTATGCATCTTATTTTGCCTAGTACGGCAGTAGCATTATAAAATGATCCCTCACTAAATTTCAAGGTACAAGTGTTCTCCCTGAGTATGCACCGTTGCTACATTTCGTCATGCCGAGACACCACATGATGACCAGGTGTGTTAAGCTCTACGTTCACATACAATGGGTACAAGCCGGTTTTTCATGTGCGGAATACTCGGGTTAAACTTGACGATACTAGCATATGCTGATATGGCCTCGAACACTGAGACCGAAAGGTCGAACATGAATCATATAGTAGATATGATCAACATAGAGATGTTCACCACTGAAAACTACACCATCTCACGTGATGATCGGACATGGTTTAGTTGATATGGATCACGTGATCATTTAGATGACTCGAGGGATGTCTATCTAAGTGGGAGTTCTAAAGTAATATGTTTAATTGAACTTAAATTTATCATGAACTTAGTCCTGATAGTATTTGCATATCTATGTCGTAGATCAATAGCTCGCGTAGAGCTCCCCTGTTTTATTTTTGATATGTACCTAGAGAAAACTATGTTGAAAGATGATAGTAGCAATGATGCGGTCTGTATCCGTGATCTGAGGATTATCCTCATTTATACATAGAAGAATTATGTCCTTGATGCACCGCTAGGTGACAGACCTATTGCGGGAGCAGATGCGGACGTTATGAATGTTTGACAAGCTCGGTATGATGACTACTTGATAGTTTAGTGCACCATACTTTACGGCTTAGAACTGGGACTTGAAAAGTGTTTTGAATGCCACGGAGCATATGAGATATTCCAAGAGTTGAAATTGGTATTTTAGACTCATGCCCATGTCGAGAGGTATGAGACCTCTGACAAGTACATTGCCTGCAAGATGGAGGGGAATAGCTCAAATAGTGAGCATGTGCTCAGAATGTCTAGGTACTACAATCACTTGAATCAAGTGGGAGTTAATCTTCTAAATAATATAGTGATTGACAGAGTTCTCTAGTCACTATCACCAAGTTACTAGAACTTCATGAATAACTATAATATAGGGATGGAAAAGACAATTCCCGAGGTCTTCGCAATGCTAAAGGTTGCGGAGGTAGAAATCAAATAGAAGCATCAAATGTTGATGGTTAACAAGACCACTAGTTTCAAGAAAAAGGGCAAATGGAAGAAATGGGAACTTCAAGAAGAATAGCAAGCAAGTTGCTACTCCCGGGAAGAAGCCGAGGTCTGGACCTAAGCCTGAAACTGAGTGCTTCTACTGCAAAGGGACTGGTCACTAGAAGCAGAACTGCCCCAAGTATTTGGCGGATAAGAAGGATGGCAAAGTGAACAAAAGTATATATGATATACATGTTATTGATGTGTACTTTACTAGTGTTCATAATAGCCCCTGGGTATTTGATACTAGTTCATTTGCTATGATTAGTAACTCGAAACAGGAGTTACAAAATGAATAGAGACTAGTTGAGGGCGAGGTGACGTTGTGTGTTGGAAGTGATTCCAAGGTTGATAAGATCACCATCGCATACTCCCTCTACCTTCGGGATTAGTGTTGAACCTAAATAAATGTTATTTGGTGTCTGCATTGAGCTTGAATATGATTGGATCATGTTTATTGCAATACGGTTATTCATTTAAGTCAGAGAATAATTAGTGTTCTGTTTACATGAATAAAACCTTCAATGGTCATACACCCAATGTGAATGGTTTGTTGAATCTCGGTCGTGGTTATACACATATTCATAATATTGATGCCAAAATATGCAAAGTTGATAATGATAGTGCAACATATTTGTGGCACTGCCATTTAGGTCATATTGGTGTAAAGCGCATGAAGAAACTCCATGCGGATGAACTTTTGGAATCACTTGATTATGAATCATTTGATGCTTGCGAACCATGCCTCATGGGCAAGATGACTAATCCTCTGTTCTCCGGAACAATGGAGTGAGCCACTGAACTATTGGAAATAATACATACCGATGTATGCGGTCCGATGAGTGTTGAGCGTCGTGATGGGTATCGTTATTTTCTAACCTTCACAGTTGATTTGAGCAAATATATGTATATCTACTTAATGAAACACAAGTCTGAATCATTTTAAAAGTTCAAAGAATTTCAGAGTGAAGTGGAGAATCATCGTAACAAGAAAATAAAGTTTCTGCGATCTGATCGCAGAGGCTAATATTTGAGTTATGAGTTTTGGCCTTCACTTAAAACAACATGGAATAGTTTCACAACTCACGCCACCAGGAACACCACAGCGTATTGGTGTGTCCGAACATCGTAACCGTGCTTTATTAGATATGGTGCGATGTATGATGTCTCTTATCGATTTACCGCTATCGTTTTGAGGGTTATGCATTAGAGACAGCTGCATTCACGTTAAATAGGGCACCATGTAAATCTATTGAGACGGCACCGTATGAACTATGGCTTGGCAAGAAACCAAAGCTGTCATTTCTCAAAGTTTGGGGTTGCGATGCTTATGTGAAAAAGTTTCAAACTGATAAGCTCGAACCCAAATCGGAGAAGTGCGTCTTCATAGGATACCCAAAAGAAACTGTTGGGTACACCTTCTATCACAGATCCGAAGGCAAGATATTTGTTGCTAAGAATGGATTATTTATAGAGAAGGAGTTTCTCTCAAAAGAAGTGAGTGGGAGGAAAGTAGAACTTGGTGAGGTAATTGTACCTTCTCCCGAATTGTAAAGTAGTTCATCACAGAAATCAGCTCCAGTGATTCCTACACCAATTAGTGAGGAAGCTAATGATGATGATCATGAAACTTCAGATCAAGTTACTATCGAACCTCGTAGGTCAACCAGAGTACGGTCCACACCAGAGTGGTACAGTAATCCTGTTCTGGAAGTCATGTTACCAGACCATGACGAACCTACGAACTATGAGGAAGCGATGATGAGCCCAGATTCTGCGAAATGATTTGAGGCCATGAAATCCGAGATCGGATCCATGTATGAGAACAAAGTATGGACTTTGATTGACTTGCCCGATGATCGGTGAGCCATGGAGAATAAATGGATCTTCAAGAGGAAGACGGACACTGATAGTAGTGTTACTACCTACAAAGCTCGAATTCTCACAAAAGGTTTTCGACAAGTTCAAGGTGTTGACTACGATGAGATTTTGTCACTTGTGTCGATGCCTAAAGTCTATCCGAATCATGTTAGCAATTGCAGCATTTTATGAAATCTGGAAAATGGATGTCAAAAACTGTATTCCTTAATGGATTTATTAAAGAAGAGTTGTATATGATGCAACCAAAAGGTTTTCTCAATCCTAAAGGTTCTAACAAAGTGTGCAAGCTCCAGCGATCCATCTATGGACGGCTGCAAGCATCTCAGAGTTGGAATATACGCTTTGATGAGTTGATCAAAGCATATAGTTTTATACAGACTTGCGGTGAAGCCTGTATTTACAAGAAAGGGAGTGGGAGCACTACAGCCTTTCTGATAGGTATATGTGAATGACATATTATTGATCGGAAATGATGTAGAATTTTCTGGAAAGCATAAAGGAGTGTTTGAAAGGAGTTTTTCAAAGAAAAGACCTCAGTGAAGCTACTTACATATTGGGCATCAATATCTATACAGATAGATCAAGACGCTTGATAAGAATTTCGATGAGTACATACCTTGATAAGATTTTGAAGGAGTTCAAAATTGATCAGTAAAAGAAGGAGTCCTTGCCTGAGTTGTAAGGTATGAAGTTGAGTAAGACTCAAAACCCGAACACGGCAGAAGATAGAGAGAGAATGAAAGTCATTCCCTATGCTTTAGCCATAGGTTCTATAAAGTATGCCATGTTGTATACCAGACCTATTGTGTACCTTGCCATGAGTTTGGCAAAGAGGTACAATAGTGACCCAGGAGTAGATCACTGGACAGCGGTCAAAATTATCCTTAGAGGAGTAAGGAAATATTTCTCGGTTATGGAGGTGATAAAGAGTTCATCGTAAAGAGTTACATCGATGCAAGCTTTAACACTGATCTGGATGACTCTGAGTCTCAATATGGATACATATTAAAAGTGGGAGAAATTAGCTAGAGTAGCTCCATGCAGAGCATTGTAGACATAGAAATTAGCAAAATACATACGGATCTGAATGTGGCAGACCTGTTGACTAAACTTCTCTCACAAGCAAAACAGGATCACACCTTAGTACTCTTCGGGTGTTAGTCACATGGCGATGTGAACTAGATTGTTGACTCTAGTGAACCCTTTGGGTGTTGGTAACATGGTGATGTGAACTATTGGTGTTAAATCGCATGGTGATGTGAACTAGATTATTGACTCTAGTGCAAGTGGGAGACTGAAGGAAATATGCCTAGAGGCCATAATAAAGTTATTATTTATATTTCCTTATGTCATGATAAATGTTTATTATTCATGCTAGAATTCTATTAACCGGAAACTTAGTACATGTGTGAATACATAGACAAATAGAGTGTCTCTAGTATGCTTCTACTAGAATAGCTCGTTAATCAAAGATGGTTAAGTTTCCTGACCATAGACATGTGTTGTCATTTGATGAACGGGATCACATCATTAGAGAATGATGTGATGGACAAGACCCATCCATTATCTTAGCATAATGATCGTTTAGCTTTATTGCTATTGCCTTCTTCATGACTTATACATGTTCCTCTGACTATGAGATTATGCAACTCCCGAATACCGGAGGAACACCTTGTGTGCTATCAAACGTCACAACATAACTGGGTAATTATAAAGATGCTCTAGAGGTGTCTCTGATGGTGTTTGTTGAGTTGGCATGGATCGAGATTAGGATTTGTCACTCCGTATATCGGAGAGGTATCTCTGGGCCCTCTCGGTAATGCACATCACTATGAGCCTCGCAAGCAATGCGACTAATGAGTTAGTTACGGGATGATGCATTAAGGAACGAGCAAAGAGACTTGCCGGTAACGAGATTGAACTAGGTATGAAGATACCCACTATCGAATCTCGGGCAAGTAACATATCGATGACAAAGGGAATGGTGTATGTTGTTATGCGGTTTGGCCGGTAAAGATCTTCATAGAATATGTAGGAGCCAATATGAGCATCTAGGTTCTGCTATTAGTTATTAACTGGAGATGTTTCTCCGTCATGTCTACATAGTTCTCAAACCCGTAGGGTCCTCACGCTTAACGTTCGATGACGATTTGTATTATGAGTTATGTGATTTGATAACCGAAGTTTGTTCGAAGTCCCGGATGAGATCACGGACATGACGAGGAGTCTCGAAATGGTATAGAGGTAAAGATTCATATATTGGAAGGTTGCATTTGGACATCGGAATGGTTTCGACTGGTTCGGGCATTTTTTCGGAGTACCGGGAGGTTACCGGAACCCCCCGGGAGAAGTATTGGGCCTATTGGGCCTTATTGGAGGAGAGGATAAAGACCACGTGAGAGGGGCGCCACCCCCCTTTCCCAAACCGAATTGGACTAGGGGACGGGGTCGGCCCCCCCTCTTTCCTTCTCCCTCACTCTCCCTTCCCCTTTTCCCTCTCCGGTGGAAGGAAGGAGGGGGGCCAAATCCTACTTGGACTAGGAGTCCAAGTAGGACTCCCCCCTTATGGCGTGTGCCCTTAGGCTAGACACCTCCTCCTCCCCCCTTTATATACGGAGGTGGGGGGCACCCCAAAGACACAACAGACAATCTCTTAGCCGTGTGCGGTGCCCCCCTCCACAGTTCAACACCTTGGTCATATCGTCGTAGTGCTTAGATGAAGCCCTGCGCCGGTAACTTCATCATCACCGTCGCCACGCCGTCGTGATGACAGAGATCTCCCTCGTCCTCAACTGGATCAAGAGCTCGAGGGACGTCATCGTGCTGAACGTGTGCTAAACATGGAGGTGCCGTAAGTTCGGTGCTTGGATCGGTTGGATCATGAAGATGTCTGACTACATCAACCGCGTTACTAAACACTTCCGCTTTCGGTCTACGAGGGTATGTGGACACACTCTCCCCGTCTCGTAGCTATACATCTCCTAGATAGATCTTGCGTGATCGTAGGATTTTTTTTTGAAATACTGCGTTGCCCAACAATGGTATCAGAGCCAAGTTTATGCGTAGATGTTATATGCATGAGTGGAACACAAAGAGTTGTGGGCGATAATAGTCATACTGCTTACCACTAACGTCTTACTTTGATTCGGCAGTATTGTTGGATGAAGCGTCCCGGACCGACATTACATGACCGCGTTCATGAGACTAGTTCTACCGACGTGCTTTGCACACATGTGGCTGGCGGGTGTCTGTTTCTCCAACTTTAGTTGAATCGAGTTTGACTACGGCCGGTCCTTGTTGAAGGTTAAAACATCACACTTGACGAAAAATCAATGTGGTTTTGATGCGTAGGTAAGAATGATTCTTGCTAGAAGCCCATAGCAGCCACGTAAAACTTCCAACAACAAAGTAGAGGACGTCTAACTTGTTTTTGCAGGGCATGTTGTGATGTGATATGGTCAAGACATGATGAGATATAAATTTTTGTATGAGATGATCATGTTTTGTAGAAGTTATCGGCAACTGGCAGGAGCCTTATGGTTGTCGCTTTATTGTATGAAATGCAATCGCCATGTAATTGCTTTACTTTATCACTTAGCGGTAGCGATAGTCGTAGAAGAAATGGTTGGCGATACGAAAACGATGCTACGATGGAGATCAAGGTGTCAAGCCGGTGACGATGGAGATCATGACAGTGCTTTGGAGATGGAGATCAAAGGCACAAGATGATGATGGCCATATCATATCACATATTTTGATTGCATGTGATGTTTACCCTTTATGCATCTTATTTTGCTTAGTACGGCGATAGCATTATAAGATGATCCCTCACTAAATTTCAAGGTACAAGCACTACAAAAAAATACACTTTCGTGATGATACGTGCTTGTCACAGTAGGTCGCTTTTTTTTGTCATGCATGTACATCCATGACAAATTTATGATAGAATCAAGATAGTCATACCTATGCTGTCGTAGAAGTGTTCCATGACATTACCAAAATTATCATCATGGAAGTGTCCACTTCCATGACGATAAATCGCGCGTCACAGAGGTGCTTTCGTCAAGGGTGACCGACACGTGGCATCCACCATAACGGAACGCCGTTAAGCTATCGGGTCGGGTTTTGGATCCGATACCCGTTAACAGCCCCGACCAATGGGAAATTTCCACGTGTAAAATTCTTATTGGCCGGACGAAACACGTGTCAGCTCGTTAGTGGGTCAGATAGGCGCCTATGATATGTCAACACGTGGCACGGCCCAACAAGTTTAAGTGGGCCGGCCCAACTGAAGGCCCACAAGATTTTGCGGACCATAATGGGCCGGCCCAGCTAAAGGCCCACGAGATTTTGCGGACCGTAATGGGCCGGCCCAGCTAAAGGCCCACAAGATTTTGCGGGCCATAATGGGTCGGCCCAGGTAAAGGCCCACAAGACTTTTGTGTGCCATAATGGGCTGGCCCAGGTAAAGCCCACAAGATTCTTGTGGGTCATAATGGGCCGGCCCAGCTAAAGGCCCATGAGATTTCGCCGACATTAATGGGCCGGCCCAGCTGTAGGCCCACAAGATTTTGAGGACCCTAGTAGGCCGGCCCATTAACTGGCTGCCATGTTTTGGGCCAAATGCCGGCCCATATTTGATCCGGTCCATTAACGGCCTGCCACGCTCTGGGCCTAATAGTGGCCCATATGAGATCCGGCCCGTTAAAAGCCTACCACGTTCTGGGCCAAATTACGGCCCAGATCAGGTCCGGCCCTTTAAGAGGCTTTGGGCTCAATTATGGCCCATATCAGATTCGGCCCGTCAACTGGACACTATGCTTTCGGGCCCACTTGCTAAAGGCCCACTTAATAATTCGGCCTGATATTAGTTTTGGCCTGTTAAGGGCCCGTTTAACATTTCGGCCCTATATTAATTTCGGCCTGTTAATAGCCAGTCATATAGTTGGGCCTAACTACGACCCTGTTTGCATCCGGCCTGCTCGCAGCCGATATCTGATTAGGCCAAACAAGGACCGAGACAATTTTGGCCTGTTAAAAGCCCGTGATTTGATTCGCACAATCATGGGCCGGGGTTCATTTCATGCTGCTGCGTAACTAGTATGAATTAAGAACAAAGCTACTCTATACAATAAAGAAATTACGGCATAGTAACTTAGAATAAACCTACACTATACAATAAAGGGTTTAAGGTATATTACATCCACTGGGCATCGAAGTTCGCCACCAGTGATCATAAAGCGCAACGTAGAAGCAGATTACAAAAACTGGGCACCATTGCAGCGTAACAAAATAATACTGAACCGAGACCACTTCCAAGACAGTTCAAGAAAGGTTAGCCTTGCGGGGGAACTGCTGCGCAAGCTGCTGAGCAAGGCTGTGAGACCGGCCTAGCATGTCGGTCATAGCTTCCAGGTGTAGCTGTTTAGCGATGAGGTTCTCATTGGTGTTCTCCGCAATCTTTCTTAGAGATAGGACTTCAAGTCGAAGTTGAGTTGCAGAATGCCTTTCTGCTAGAACTTGGGACTGAAGAAGTCGAACTGATTCAGACAACGAATTCTGTGAGCTTGTCTGACTGTTAGTGTCAAGTAACTTGAACACTGCATCAAGACAAGACTTTGGGGTTGTCTCGCTATCTTCAAGATGTTTTGCCTTCTTTGCTGCAATATATGTTGGGTTTGTCTCACAGCCTTCAGCAGACTTGTGCATGCCATCAGGCATATCACCCTGAAACAAAGCAGAGAGATGACAGGTTTTCCACGTGTATAAACAAAGATGATAACTGTTCTGTCAATTCTATCCAATTTCAAATTAGAAAATAAAGAGTATGTTCAAAATATCAATAGCATAATTTGGCATTGTTCATAATGCGGGGAGCTTCACCACACTACTGGATTACCATGTCAACATAACAAGCATAGATGAAGGGCAAAGAAAATCATTGTATCTATTTTGGATAATGTGCATGGCATGTTGTTCATATCATCAGCCACATCAGTAAGATAAAACAGGAGATGACAAGGTGCAAACGTGGGCTGCTTCACCACACACTGGATTATAGATCCACAAAAACAAGCATACATATAGGGAGTATTAAGTAATGTGCATGGTATGAATAAGGAATTTGGTTTTACAAGTAAAACTTAGAACTTACGGTTCTTACGAACATGCATTTTGGTAGAAACAGCAAACTAAACAGCAGTAAATGATAGGGAGTATGAGCAAATTAAACAGCAGTTGAGGATAAAGGCTTTAGAAGGACTGACTTACATTAACAGTTAACACCGGCTTTATAATGCCCTTCTCCATGTCAAGGGAAGGATAACTCAAGAATTTCAGCACAGAATCTTCTTCATAAGCATTGCCTGTACTCTACATTTTGTAGAGAGTAATTATAGATATGACAATACTGGAAGGGGTAGAGGATAATGAAGATAAGATGCAGATTGATGCTACATAATCAACTACCAATCCCTGGAAGTACAAGCGTTACAGGACAAAATGTACTGACAAGAGCAATGGGCTACACTTCTGCACTGGCATTGTCTGTGTATTCTACTTGTTGGTAAGATTAAATATAGATCTGATCTTTTTTAGTAAATGGTGGGCGAGGGAGATAAGATGCAGAATGCTACAAAATGAACCAATCCCTCTTCCCATAATACAAGAGTGTTTTGAACACTGGTGTACTGTACAAAACGTTCTTATATTATGGGACGGAGGGAGTAGCTGTTAATGTAAGTACAGTGATAGACCACGTTCAGTCCTTACAAGAGGACTGCAGAGCTAAACCTCTTCAAAAGCATTGGGTTGATTCTAAATTTATGTAAGAGTCCATACGGATCTTATAATGTCCACCAAATGGACGATTACGAGGCTAACATGTGCAGTGATGCTACATAATCAAACAGCTATGAAAGTAAATATGGTCATACAGGGCAAGAGGTACTCACAAGAGCAATGCAGTGTGCAGTATAGTTGCGAGATTCTGTGGTCCCTTGAGAACGAATGTTCTTCTGCTAACAGTTTTCGTACAAGTGAGACATTAAGGCAAATGCAGAAATGTAGTTCAAATTGTGATGTGATATCATAGACAGTACCTTACGCTGCAGCCGAGACCAATGTGTAACAAGATTATTCCAGTCACCGTCGGATAAATGTAGCACCGGAGACTTTACAGAAATTTCGTTCAGAGGCTTGCCATCGAAGTGCGCTTGCCTCAGGTAGGAACGATACTTCATCAACGAGTGCTTGAAAAGCGCAACCAACCCTTGCTCGTCATCACAATCCAGTTTGCGCCTCGCCTATTTAAAAGAATGAAATCTTGTGTCTTCTGTCAGCAGAAACATATGCAGTAATGACCATGAATAACATTAGTACATTACTTACGCGTAAGTTGCGGAGGAAGACTGGAAATTGTTCTGTGTCTGCGGTATAATCTTTCCATGAAGGAAAGATGCGCACAAAGTTCCTGACAACAACATAAGCTTCGTCTTCTAAACTGGGAAGAAATGGAACAGGGGTCCTATTTGCTGCAATTGGGGCTCTCTCTGGTTCGAAAAGGGATTTGGCAACTGGATTTGGTGTACTCTTTGCTGGAATGGGGGTTTTGCGTCGTACAGCTGGTGCTATGTCAACTGGCATAATCATACTGTTTGCTGCAGTTGGGGTCTGCTGAGTTGGGGCATCAGAAATGACCAGTGTAGTAGGGCTAGAGTCTGCTAGAGTTGGGGTATTTTGTGGGTCAGGTGATATTGCAACTACACCTAATGGGCTATTTGATTTATCAGGTGCCACTACCTTTTCCAAATACTTTGCTTGTGCTCCTCCATGATCAGCAATCGCCCTCTTCCTTTTGAACGTCTGATACACAAGAACAACATTTGAATGGATAAATATGGTATGATGACAGATGGAATATGTACTGAAAATGGATAGGCAGGGCGTATTCACATACACGATGCGTAAACTAAGCTAATGGCAGTTCAACAAAGTAGAAGCAATGCAAAGCATCAGTTGCAAGATATGTGCGAGCAATGTAACCTTGGAAAGTTAGAGCAAGTACCTTGATGGGTGAATAAGATAGGGCATCTTCCTCTGACTCCTCCACTAGGGAGCTACATTGACTTAGGTCTCCCTCTAGCTCAGAATCACTGTTAGGATCATATTCTGAGCATGAATCTGTAGGTGGAGAGTGTTTGCATTGCATTGCATCCAGACTTGATTTCAGTCCCTTAATGCCAAGTTTGACAGCCATGGCATTGTTCTGCTTTATTCTTTTCATGCGCGCAAGCTCATAATCATTATGATGCTGTTCAGAATCTGAGATTCATGAAAACATAAAAAGTAGTCAGATTATCTATGGAATGCATTGCGGTTTCAACTCGGAGAGTGTCTCCCTATAAACCCCTGCATATGCAAAGTTCACCTCCCCAACCGTGCTGACCAGACCACACACAGAGATACACACCCGAGCGGCGAACATGCATTTTCGAAACTAATTTAGGAACATTTAGCTGACCAATTAAACAACTCTGTTTTAATAATATCAGATTCGTATTTGAACAACTAAGCTTGTTTAGCTTGATGGGTGGAGCAGTGTTATTATGAAACGAAGCACGTATTCTGATCGTATAGTGATCATAAAAGGGGGAAGCTCTAAGCATATATTTTTTAGCAAAAGAGGGTTTCCCCTCTGATTTCTATTAAAGAAACCACCATGGAACCAACATGATCAATTAAACCCTAAGCATGATCAATTAAACCGTATTATGGCTGTGCCATGGCAGATTTGAAGCTGCAAACCGGAGAAATGATATTTAGCATCCATTGTTTGCTTCGAACTAAGAACTAAATTCTAAGAGCTGAAAAGAAAGTAGAGTAACCAAGTTAAGATCTATTTTCTGGTTGAGATCAAAAAGTTGAGGAGATATGAAGTACCACCTCTCTTGCGGCGCCGTGTAGGCATCGGGGGTGCGATGGCTGTCGGTGGCGTTGAAGCAGATCTGCGACGGTAGACGGGTGCATCGGGGGATAAGTCCCGTTGCGGTGGAAGAGAAGGTCGTGTGAGCGGCCCCGGCAAAGAGGACGACGGCGCCGATGAAGCGAGAGGACGCGATGCAAGGCTATTGGTCCGTCGCCGTGGATGAGAAACGTCCATCTCTAGCAGTGGACGACGCGGTCTTGGTAGGCGCTCCGGCATGGTGGAGGACGGTGGCGATGGATGTGGTGGAGGACGGCGGCGATGGATGGGGTGGCGGACGGAGGCTGGTGTGGGAATGGGGTGTTCTAGCGCGGACGGTGTATGAATGGGAAAATGGAGGGAGAGGTACGGGGAACCATGTTTTTGGGACGCGCCTGTCTGAAATATGGGAAAGTTACGAACTTATCCCCCGTTTCAAATTTGGACGTCTCGTCGGTTGGGGATAGGACGGTAATCTCGCATCTCCCAAATATTTGCCGGTAACTATTTCGGGCGAGGAGAGGGTGTTTTGCCGCCCACGGTTGGCGCCCATGGTGTATGAACGGGGCTGACAGGTAGGGCGGTTGTGTCACGTCTGATGGAAGTTACACATCTGCCCCTATTTAAAATATTAGCCTACATCTATTTCGGACGAGGAGAGTTTGTTTTGCCGCCGACCGTGTATGAATGGGGAATGGAGGGAGAAACAGAGGTCTTTCGGACGAGCTTGAATCAAATGAGTTTTGCCGCCCATGTTTGACGCCCACCGTGTCGGAATGGGCTCAGAGGCGGTCGTGTCACGTCTAATTGAAGTTACTAACCTACCCCTATTTAGAGCAGTGGAAATCGGGCCGATGGATTGTCCGTGTAATGGGTAGACAGTAATTTCCATCTCCCAAACACTTGGCTTCGGGCAGCCGATGTGGGAGTGGACATTTTGCTGTTTCTTTCGAATTTTGGGACAATAAGCATCCACGTTTACCCTGGCAACTAAATTCGAATCCATTTTGTATTCCTATATGAATCTTTATAAATCATTCTATGTGTTTTTATATATCTTCAAAAGGACGACAAAGATGTATTCCACTGTCATATATGAATATGGTTTACAAATGCCGATACTCAAATTCAGAAACTAGAATCCAGTTTAAGGTGAATTCGAATATTTGGAACACTTCATGTCCAACTCAAATGTCACACGCAGCATAATGTGTACTCCCATTTAGATATGTACACAAGCGATGTATCAAGATTCAAATACCGAGTCAATCAACCAAGAATGTACGGAACTAACAGACATATAAACACTTATAGAGTATATGGATCAATAATATCAACTAACATACATAAGCCAGGCCGCTGTACTTTTTTTGGCTACAACAGCATCCTTTTTTTAGCCAGCATCTTGGCCCTTTCCGATGCGTGCCACTTATGGTCCATCTATACTAGTATTGCTGAATGCACATTCAGCCCGATTGGCATATTTGTAGGTCTGGCACAGCAATCCAAATGAAATGTCTCCGAGTCTTATCAATTAATACAGACTTGTGCTCAAATAAAATTACAAACAAAAAACAAAAAAACAATTATTACATGATCTCTAAAACAAATGGTTTGATTGATTACATGAACAGACAACACAAAGGTTATTCAACTATGGAAAGAACATTTCACCTATGATTTACCAAGTAGGAATTTAATTTCCTTTTTTCCTTCAGGACCTTAACAATCTGGTCAGTCTCAGCTTGCTTCGTTTTGAAATCCACCAAATATTTAATGGTTGTCTTGAGTACTGCTTGTGATTGTGCTGTTTGCTTCCTCAACATGTCAACTTCATCTCTAAGTGCAGAAGCAGAATCTCTTTCTACCACTAGTTTAGCCTCTAGAGCATCAGCAGTTGGCAATTCATAATGCACGATTGGGCCGGTGCCACTGCTGTGGGATGATGCAACGTCCATGGGGACCTCGCTCTTTGATCTTGGGCTAACCTGTTTTGCCATTAAAGTTCCGATTGGATTCAGAAAAGTTGAAGTTAGCAAAACATCTCAACTGGGAGTTATAACAGCAAACCAGTTAAACAAACAAGGAATTAAAGAGTTTCAATTGGATGCTGAAAAGTAGTTATTAACATCATTGTAACCCGCTGTTGCAGCAGCAAAGCAGTTAAACAAACAAGTAGATATTTAAGTTAAGGCAAACAGGTAATTCTTAACAGTAAGTATCAAACACATAGATAGGCGCAGTCTACAATATGATTAACAGGCTGTGCCATTATGTAATCAGTAGCAAACTAAATTAAGCCAAGCAACGTAATTGAACAATTTTGCAATAAGTGGCTAACTAAAATTCGAGAAGCAGGTAACTGAACTTACGCTAGTTCTTTGTACAGGCACACTGCAACTTCTTTTTCGCTTACATGGTTGTACGAAGGAGTCCATGGCATCAATTGCTTGGATACGCAGTCCCAATACTTCTTTCTTCCCACACTGCATGGGTAAGTCGAATGGTTAATCTGGTAAGATGGTGCGTCCTTGATATGTTATATGAGGACGTGTAGTCAGACTAGTTGTAGCCAAACACATCACACTGGCTTTTACTGTATATTTCATGCGATTACTTTTGGCATATCGAGATCTAAGCAATCTACAATAGGATGAAAAGACTGGCATCCTTCACATTATTGGCGAACTCAGTTCATAGAAACAAGCAATTCAACCATTCTGTGGGTAAATCAAAAGCGCCACTGGAATATTTTTCACTATCCAATCATACACGCAAAAAGGGGCGACGCCACCATAGGGGCTGGTATGGGCGGCCGCCTCAGGTGGCTGGAAAGTGTGCACCTAGTTTGAGTCGTCTAGGTTGGCCCATGCTAGTTTTGTTCGTCCCAACGCACGAGCAGGCAATGTAAAAAATGAAGAAAAATGTTTCAATTTGGATGGGCCAATAACATAAGTGCAAGGCAGGCCCTATAGCAGGCTCGCGGCCCAAACGAGCACCTCCCATATCGATCGACAGCAGGAAAAATCCCAATTCATTCGCTCCAGCCTCCAGTCTGGTTCGCTCCTAACCTAGCCGCCGCTGGACAGACCGACACAGCACTTCCTCGCGCCCTCGTTGGAGGGCGGTCGCCGGGCTTCAAGCGAACGGAAGGACAAGAAGATGAAGATCCAACCCTGGGTGTAGCCTGCGTGGGAGGCAGCGGCGGCAGCACGGGCATGGCATCGAGCTTGCGCAAACGGACAGTCGCTAATTGCAAGAGTAGCATGCGCAATGAGCAGGTACATCACATCCCTGATTATATCTAATTCAACTCTTCAATTTCTGGCCAATAGTTAAACCTGACGGTGTTGTAAAACTGCTTGTATGTAGGGAATCTATGAGAAAATGAAACCAATTTCTACTTATTTTATAACTCCCCCAATCAATACTGAACTGACTGAATCTGATGTATCTAATCAAGTTTCCGGTGCAAACATACAAGCTCATGTTGTTCTCGAGCCTGAAGTGTCTAATGAACAGACTGCTAATGGAGGATTTGATGCAAACATTTTACATGCTCCTGGTGATGAACATATAGTGTCTAATGAGGGATCTAATGCAAGCATTTTGCAAGCTCATTGAAGGATTTAGTGTCTAATGATGATCTACTATGTTGAGAGAGACAGAGATTTGCAGGCATTGATGACAAGCAAATTATAGTGCATTTTCATAGCTTGAGGAAACGTCGAGGCCATCTACCAGAAAGTCCCCGTATCATGACAACATAGCATAAATACTTTTCTAATCTGTTGTTTGAAACTATTGGCATACTTGTGCAGGATAGATATATTGATATGCAGTTTGCGCACTGGTTATACGTGCAATTACACTTCGATATTTTCAGCCAGAGAACGAATAATTCAAGCAGGTACAGACCATGTTTGTAGTCCTTGTACACCATGTTGCATTTTGTGTTTTTTGGTGCTTGCATCATTTAGTGTTTATAATCTGAACTACTTTGGATCATTAGCTGGTTTTCAAAGTGCATGTAGCTTCACATTTCTCAAGTTATGTTGATTTCCGGAGTGCAAGTGCCTTCGTATTTTTTAAGTTAAATGTTCGCCCCTGGTAACTTGAATTCGTGGATCAGCCACTGCACACAAATCATACACGAATGCCAGTACGAATTAAATGAAATGCAGGGACTTACGCTAGCTCGTTGTACAGGCTCACTGCAGCTCTGCTTGCGCTTGGGATGTTCCATGTACAAGTCCATGTTACCACTTGCTTGGATGTGCAGGCCTTGTGCTCCTTGCATCCCCCTCTGCATTTTTGACACAGCGAATGGTTGATCAAATAAGAGGAATCGACCTTGATGTTGTACCGGAGGACAGATACTTACAAGGTTATACGGGTGTGCAAGATGTGTACCAGATCCCGTAGCGCCGTCATGCTTCGCTAAAATATGGATTTGCTTGTTTCAGATGATATCTCCAGAAGAAATAAGAGTTAAGGTCAGAGTTGCATAGGCGTGTAAGCTAAGAGAGCAGTGAAAGGATATCCAAACATCGTCGGAACAGTGCACAAGGGAGTGATGTGTGGATACCTAGTTCGGGCCGGCGTTTGGGCATGCTCGCCTAGCTAGAGTGCGGGTCACTTCAGAGCCGTTGAGGGTGATGCGCTGGCGTTGGCTGGCCGCGCACGGATGCAGATCTTGAGTGGCAGCGGAGCGCTATGATGCGGTGGACGAGACCGTTGGTGAAGCCCCAACGGCCTCGGGGGGCGGAGGTGCGACGATGTGCTCGGTGAAGTAGCCCCGGTGAGCTGGGAGACGGCGTCGGTGAAGCGCACCTGATGCGGTGGAACTCGGTGTCTGTGAGGCACGTCGGTTGCGGCGGCCGACGTTGTCGGTGGACCACCCGGTGCGGTGGACGAGGGCGTAGATGAGGTAGCTCCGGTGCGGTGGTGAAGCGCGACCGTCGTCTTCGTCGTTGTCGTCCGGCACAGAGGTGGGGAACGGTGGGGAAAGAGACGAGACGAGGGGCGATTCGAGGGTTGGCGGCGAATTAGGGATTTGAGCAATCTGGGCGCGGAAGGGGACGGTGGAGAAGAGAGATTTTGCAGGGCTGGAATTGGGGCCGCCAGATATTTCAATCCGAAACGTGGAAGCGCGAACTTATATTGTCGTCGTCCTTTTTTGGGGGGAGGGGGGTGGGTGGCTGGGTGCTACGCGTCCGTCCGACACACGCGACCACCCCGACAGGACTATGCTTCGGTGCCTTAAGGCACCTGCCTTTGTGTCCATGACATATGGGCCCAACAGGTGGCTGGCCCACATGTCAGTGACGCAAAGGCAGTTGCCTTTAAGGCACCGAAGCAGCGTCCACAACGACACGACCCTGGTTTGCCTGGTGCGCCTACATTTGAGAATGCAAACGAATCTTCTTTCATTTGCAAACGAATCTGTATGTATTACCATGCCCGTGTTTTCCTTGCAATAATTAGTCATTCGAAACGAGATACTCCATCCGTTCACTTTTGTAAGTCGTTTCAAACAACTTAAAATGAACTGTTTTGCACATTGTCTAAAATGTCTTCAAGGTCTTATAAAAGTGAACAGAGGGAGTACTATAAATTAATTATTGAGGAGTTATTTGAAAAAAAATCAAAACGGTACCCACGCTAATGTGGATTAGAGTGTGTCTCACATAATTAGTTATTTGAATTAGAGTGTGTGTCCCGTAGTTAGTTATTTGAATTAGAGTGTGTGTCACGTAGCGATCTCCAATTCTAACGTGGATTTCGCATTTCACTGTATCCACGCTACTTTTTAATACAAATGCATATGTATATGATGAACACCATGGTAGTGAGAAAACTTTTGATGGATTCAAACATATGACCTACAAAATAGCACAACAAACTGAGTCAATGTCAACTTTTCGAAACTTAGTATGGCACGAACTCGAAATAATTACCTGTATGCCTGCTCCTCGGTTCAAATCTTACAATGTACACCGAATTGAAACATCGATATTAAGTCTCGTACTGTGTACATTCAAATGTTGTTTTTAGCCCCCCCCCCCCCCCCCGCACAAACGCTACATACTTCATGTATCGGTCAATCTTCCTCTCCTAACCACCTTAGGAAGCTATCGGTTTCCAACACACGTTCATTCTTTCTCTCCATGTTTCGATCTCTAAGTCTCTCAAATACACAACCCCCTTTTCCACTCTGTTACCAAAAGTATTTACCTCACACACCCGCCATTGCACCCCATGCCGAGCTCTCTCTCCCCCCTCTCCCTCTCACCCTCTCGCGCTAAATACATGCATTGCCTATCTAGCCCCCAACCTCTCATGCATGCGCACACACGCACGTTGTATATCTAGGCCACTCCCTCGAGACTGTCTCACTCTTTCTTCCGCACGGCGGGCCACACTCGCTCAATCTCGCTCTCTTTATCCGAGTCTCGTTTAACCTCGTTTTCGTTCACACACAAATGATATATCTCCCTGTTCGGGCCTCGATCAACACACTCTACACTCTCTCACACAGATTGTCTATCTAGGTCAGTCCATCCAAGCCGCCACCACTCTTTCGACCTCATGGTGGGCCATGCTCACTCAATCTCTCTCTCTCTCTCTCTCTCTCTCTCTCTCTGTATGTCTCTATTGACCTTGCTCTTTCTCGGACAAAAACGATATATCACCATGTTTGAGCCCAATTCGACCTATTCACATTGTATACTCTCTCACGCACATCGTCTATCTAGGTCACTCTCTCCAACCCGTCTCACTCTTTTGATCGCACAGCGACCCTATGTGATCGGTTGACCTTGCTTCCTCCCACGCACAAAATATATCTACACGTCTTCACTTACTGGTGGGTTCCATGTGTGCTCTCTCTCTCCTCCCCTTCTGCGTTTAGATGCACGGGCAAATAGGAAGAACTCGTGGGCGATGTTGCCATTGACCATATCTGGACGCATTCACAAGTCACGACACCAGTTTCACGTACTAGCGGCACTAGTCAGTGTGTACGTGCAATGCACGTTAATTTGGATGTATATTAAGTGCATGCGGATATTAACTACTAGGATATTATTTGCGTGTTGTCATGTGATTAGCACTATTTTTGGCATGAAATTAACTGCATGCTAAACATGTTGAGCGTTCAACATTGAAGCAGTCTAGGTCGTTGGATGACAAGGAATACATGTGGCTTGATGACGTTTTATATTTAATTTGATACGGCTCTAGCAGAACATTCAATCGATCAAACCATACATTTCGTTCAGTCTGACTCCGACTTTAAATTATACGACGACTGATATAAAATAAACGGAAATGATAAACGTTCGGATTTTAAGCATGGCAATCTGAACGTTTTTCATGGCAAATTTAGATTACGCGGCGGCGGCGGGGGCGTCTCGCAGTGGGAAGCGGCTCCTCTGCCGTGCTCTGTATGTCGTCGGGCCACTGACCGACAGCGACGGTGGCATCTTGCGCCGTTGTTGGCGTACTCCTGGACATTGGCCTAGCTTCAAGGAAGGCCAAAATGTTCTGGACTTCGGAGCGAGTCGACTGACGGGAGGAGGCGACTAGCGTTGGTGCAAGAAAGCGGTCGACGGTGGCCATCCATGCCGCTGAGGGGGGCACTGGCACCCGCGCGGGGACAGGCACTGTCAATGGCGTGGCGGAGACATTCGTGTGCACGGGCACCGGCACAGGTGCACGTCAGTGCACGCGCAGGCGCAGGCGCTGGCAGGTGCACGGGCGTGCGCGTCAGTGCACGGGCGTGCGCGTCAGTGCATGCGCAGGCGCATGCGCTCGCAGGTGCACGGAAAGCGTGAAAGTCGGCGGGCACCTCGTGGAACCCCGTGGGATCAAGCTCGACGACAATGTATGGCTCCCAGCCCATCAATGCCACGGGGATGTGCACTGGCGCAGTCGGGGCGACGGGAGCCGGAACGGGAGCAGGGACAGGCGCGACGTGTTCCTACAAGGCCAGTTCAAGCTCATCCCAAAGCGCCTTATGTTCTTGAGACTCCGGCTAGGTGTCTTCCTCAGGAAACTGGAACACTAAGGGCAGACCATCGTGATGCGGCATGGCGTACGTTTAGGTTAGGCTAGTTGGAGGTAGACGACAGGAGAATCGGAGAGGAAGAGAGAGGATAGCGATACCCGGGTAGTGCGGGGTTGATTTTAAACTACGGCGCCGGTGACATTAAAAGTGGGAGCAGTTGGGACGACGGTGGGCGGCGGAGCCTGGTCAAAGGGCTCGCCTCCCGGTGAGCCTGCATAGCGATCTGCTCGCATGCCTCCCTGACAGCCGGCGTAGCGGTCTGCTCGCACGCCTCCCATCGCCTCACACGCTTGCTTGGACGGCACCTACCAATTGCCGATGACAAGCGGGGACTCGTGGCGGCACGTAAACGCCCACGGTTTCAATAGTGAAAGCGTTCGCCTTAACGTGACAGGTCTTTGTTCCAAAATACCTTGGCTCTTCATTTGTGCAACTTGTCATAAGCACCTTGTCTCAAATTGAAGAAAAAACTTACGAAGTAATATTTGTGCCATATCACGTGACCATGCTTAGTTTCAAGAATTTATGCTCACTTTTGGATTTTCAGAAATTTAAGATCCAGGATTCGAAACAATATCATAACCTGCATCATGCAATAAATTTTCAAGCCATACATCTGTCCTGTTGTATTTCTTAAGAAAGGATTTGGTCAAACATTTTGCTTAGTTAGACTTCAGACAAGTTATATATGCAGAGTAAAAGGATAATCCCTCCGTACCAGTGCATTTCCTGATATATTAACTCAAGTACTAGGCACGAACAAACGGGCTCAATTTTGTGCTCATCCTGGTGTAGTAGTAGTAGTAGTAGTAGTACTAGGCAATGCAGTTGACGGGTGACCTTGACGAGCGGCGACCGAGGGAATTGAACCGTGCTTGGCACGGTAGGTAACGTTGTCTAGTTACTAAAGCATCCCTCCGTTGTTCATCAGTAGTCATTATGGACCGGGGACATGAGGGGAATTTCCTAGGGCTGGAATTCTGGCCGACAGATATTTCGACTTGAAACACTGAGGCTCGACTGGTTGGGGTAATGGGGTTGCCTAATGTGCATACCACGCACGCCACCGAAGGACACGAGCCCGCTTTTTTTAGGATCAACACGAGCCAAGGTCTGGCTGGTATGCCGTTGGTTCCTACCATTCGAGAATATGAAAGGAACCTTTTAAATAGCCGCACGAATCTATGTGTATTACAATACCTGTATTTTCCTTGCAAATACTAATCTCAACGTGGTAATTGATTTATGACGAGTTGTTGAATTAGAGTGAGTTTGTGATATAGTGATCTCAATGTGGATTTCACATTTCATGGTATCCCTAGTAAGTTTTCCAATGCAAATTCAAATTTAAAAGATGAACAACATGGAGGTGAGAAAACTTTGTATGTATCAAGCATATGACCACACACACACACACACACACACACACACAGAGACACGCACGAACACAACAACAATCCAATAAGTATAGTGCATCTATTTTTCCAAACCATGCATGTATGACACGAATTCAAAAATACTCCTTCTATTCCTAAATATTAGTCTTTTAGAGAGTTCAACAAGTGACTACATACGGAGCAAAATGAGTGAATCTAGACTCTAAAATATGTCTATATACATCCGTATGTGCCAGTCCATTTGAAGCCTCTAAAAAGACTAATATTTGGGAACGAAGGGAGTAAAATGTAAGACATCCATGGTCCTCAGTTCAATATTTAAAATGAACATGAAACTAAAACATGAATATTAAGTCTATTACTACAGTACATGCAAATGTTCTGTTTAGGCGGAGCTATGATTGTCGGGGGTCAACCCCTCGACCTTAGATAAAATTGTGGAGCTCTGTTTAGGGTTGTTTAGATTATATTTGTCCCCACCCTCCCAGCCACCGATTGGTTGTGCACCCCCACCCCTCCTCCCCGGGAGAATATCATGTGCCCCCATACCTTAGATGCTATATGCCGATACGAGTTGCTTGGAGCTTGTAGATCTGAGATATAGCAGCTCACATGATGTGTCTTAATATTTCTGCAGGAAACCTTGATGAGTTTGAGAATTGCACACAATTTGTACAAAAACTACTTAGATGCCCTTTGATCCCATATCCAACGACCTCGAAGCTCGTATCACCGTAGCATCTAAGATGAAGGAGGACATCATATTCTCCTGTATGTAAGAATATCATGTGCTACCACACCTTAGATGCTTTGGTGGTACAAGCTCTTCGGAGGCGTTGGATTTGTGACCCAACACCTCCTCGGTGGTTCGAATGGTTTTTTGCAAGAAAGCCCCAAAAGAGTTCGGCCACTGCTTACAAGCACAAAGACTGCTCAGATGCCATTGGATCTCAGATCAAACGACCTCCAAGCTCGTATCACCGTAGCATCCAAGCTGCGATAGCACCTTATGTTTTCTCGCACGGGAGAGTATGAGGTGCTCCCGCACCGTAGATTCTATGGTGATACGAGTTCACTCAGATCTAACGGCCCACAATAGGAGGTTTGAATGTTTTTGCAATATACGGCTGATAGAGTTTGGAATATGCGCAGAAAGTACAAGTACTACGCATGTGCCATCTGATCACTGATCATACGACCTAGATGCTCATATCACCGTAGCAGGTAATTAAGCTACGGGGAGCACCTAATATGAGCACCGGGGAGCCGTTGGATCGAAGATGCAGCGGCACACACGAGGCCTGAATGTTTTATTTGCAAAAAAACCTTTGGAGAGTTTGGAAATTGCGCATAATTACAAAGACTACTCCCAAGCCATTGGATCTCACTTCCAACGGTGTAAAAACTCGTATCACCATAGTATCTAAGCTGCGGGGTGGATGTGATATTCTATGCCGCTGTCATGTTTGTTCGTAAACTTGCAAAATACGTGTAACTCGTGCCGTTACTTGTCTAACCGCGCAAAGTGTTTGTTCAAAAAATCCATCCTACACTGAAATATCGGAACAACACACGGGGGTCCCACTTGTCATTAATCAAATTTGGACCTAAAACTAACAAATCTGAAAGACGAGATTCGAACTGGCAACCTGGACTACAAAGCGTAAGTCGATAGCCTGAAAAAACGAACGGTTGTTGGCTTTGTCCCATAACTTGATTTTATTTATACAGTACTTTCGTTGAGTAGAGTAGAGGGAGTGCCTCGTCAACACGTGCATGACCGTTGTCTCACTTACTGGTGGGTCCCAGGTCTGCGATCTCAATCTCTCTTCTCTCCATCGTCTAACCTTTGCACGGGCACACACGAAGAGCGGCGCTAGCTTGCCGTGGTGTTATTACAACTAAAAAAAGCTTGGAAAATAGAAGAATCGCCTAGAACAAGAGACGTTGTGGCTGGTCGAGACGGAGCTAACCACATCTATCCTCCGTGCCACGTTTGCATGATGAAGCTGTGTGGCTAGTGGGGTGTTTTCGACCGACTGGCTGGGTCCCGAGGTCGAACCATAGGTACTACGTCTGATACAGTATATTTTTACACGCACATTTTTCCTCCGTTCCGAGACGTGGCACACCCTACCGCGCGGTTTCGGGGTCCTCCCGGGTGGTGCACGCATATATTCTTCCTGACGTGGGACGCCCTACCGTGCGTTTTCTGGGTCCTCCTCGGTCGTAGCGCCGAAGCAAGTAAATGAGTCGTCAAATCACGAAAGACCACCTTTCCCGCCGAGTACATCAGTGAAGCACGGTGGCTAGCTAGTTGGGCTAGTTCGACCGATTAGCTAGGCCGCCGCCACATTTGTTTTTTCACCCCTTTTTTATCTACTTGCCGGCAGGTAAATATAAATATCCACCGCGGCGTTGCTCTGGTGTTTGGGTGCGGCAGGATTTTTATTTTTTGATTGACGGGAGCAGGCGCGGCAGGATTTTTAATTTTTTGATTGACGGGAGCAGGCGCGGCAGCAATTAGTCATGATGACTCCGGCTATAAAAACCCATCGCTCCCTGATGTGAGAAGTCGTCGACTGGTGTTTTACCGTGGTGAAAACCAAAAGATTCCCCGCTCCCTCCGCCTTCCCGTAGATTGCATTGCCTTTCAGCCGTTTCGCCCCCTTTGCTTCCTCTCCCCATTGCTTCTACCTGGTGCCATGGTGGCGCAGCAGATCACGGAGTCCGAGGTGAGGCTCCTGACACAGGAGCTCCATGCCAAGGATGCGGAGCTCAGGGCCAAGGACGTGGAGCTCCGTGAGCTCAAGGAGGAGAGGAGTGCCATGCTCCTCCGTTATGTGCGGGAGTTCACGGAGCTTCAAAAGCGGCAGGCGTCCACCACAAAGATGCTCGAGGCGTCGGCGGCGTTGCTGCAGAAAGCGGGAGATACGATAGGCCGTCAGGGGAGCCAGCTGGAGCGCGAGCGGGCCGATCGTGACGAGGTCCAGGATCGCCTCAGCCACTTGGTGAACCAAGTTGCCACGCACGTGTTGCGGCTGCGCGATGCCTACCGTCGTGCCAGCGCGACGATGCCGGCCGTCGGGCTAAACCCGTTCGACCACCCGGTCGACTTCAACGAGCTGCGGCTTCCTGACCTGGTCTCCTTCTTCACCTATATCTCCGAGGAGCTGAGCCGTCTCCGCGCGATGGTGGGGGCTGAGCTGGACAAGGAGGGGTTGCGGGCTGCCGTCGCCGTTGCCGGGCGAATCCTTTCAGGGCTCTGTCACCGGAATCCATTCGTGCCATTGGACTCCATCTTTGACGAGCTGGCTCCCGTCGACCGGGAGCGGGCTCTGCGGGCGGTTGCACCCTGCATCACCAACGTCGTGCGCCTCGAGAAGCAGAGGGACTTCGGTGGTGTTTAGGCGCCCTCTGCATGGGCATGTCCATGTCTCAGCGCAACATGACCGTTGGATCAAACTCAGACGGTGCAGATCAGTCACTGTAGCACAAAGCGTGTGGGTGTGTTTGGTTGCATTCTCATCTCAATATAGTTGTTTCCTCTTCGTGTATTTGTTACATATAGGAGTAGTTGACATGCGCACAACATCATTTGTTATCGTCATATCTTACTACACTAGCAACAAGATTGTGTAGTACTGACGTATGAACCACTGCACATGCCTAGTAGTAGGAGCACTGTGTATGTTCAAGTGGCTGCCGTGTTTCGCACTCCTCCGTCGTAAGAGTGGAAACGCTTGCTGTAATCATTTTTTCTTTTGAAAAACAGTGGACACGCTCTACCGTGCGGATCCTCCTCCAGCCATGCACTAAATTACTCACTTTCGCCGACGTGTGGGACAGCCAGCATCGGGGTCCACCAGCCATGCACTAAATTACTCCGTAGTAGAGTGACGGTAGACTACCCCGATCGAAGCGCCGCAGTAATGCCCAATGAGCCGTCAAATCACAAAACCCCCTCCTTTCCAGCAGTAAGTTGGACGGACGAAGCAACCATCATTTCACTCTTCTCTCTCAGCTTCCTCTCTACCCAACCCTCGCTTCTGCCTCATCTTGTTCCTCATTTCTTCAAGAAAACCCCGACCTGCTTCTGCCATTGTTCTTCTCTCCCAAAGAAGGAAAGGTGAGCGCATCAATGGTGTTGATTCTGGCCAAGGCCCGGTCTTGCAACCCCGAGACTGATCCTATAACTCCCTCTCTTTTCTTCTTTTGGGTTTGTGATTATGGTTTCTTTTCTTTTATTTCTATTTGACAGTTTCTTGATGGACGCTGGAGCACCGGCCGAAGTGATGTCTATGGCTCCGGCCAAAACCGTCGAGGCTCATGGTACGAAGAAGCGCAAGCACCCCGCCGAGACTACCGCAGACAAGCTCAAAGCCATCGCCCTGTCCAAGCCCCCCTCTCCGGGATCCCTCATTAAGCAAGTCCAGGTAATATCTCTTCTTGACGATCTTTTTCTCGATCTTGATCGTGTTTTTTCATCTAACACGCAGTACTAGTACTAGTAGTACAACTTTCTGGGTGATCTTGCATGTGATTTTTGTGTGCCAAATGACGGTTCTAAATTCCTCTTTTGACCAAAACATGCGAGAGGTTGACACTGATTTCTTATAGATTACTTTCAACTACTCCCTCTGTCCCAAATTTCTTGTCTTAGATTTGTCTAGATACGGATGTATCTAATACTAAAATGTGACTTGATACATCCGTATCTAGACAAATCTAAGACAAGAATTTTGGGACGGAGGGAGTACTTTATGAACATCAATGCTACCTTTTAAGAGGGTATATTTGCCTCAGTAACTTGTGTTATGGATTTTGCATGTAATCCCTCTGCTCTCATGCTTTTGAAGACATGTTCTAGTGTCTTTGTTCACTCATTTCTATGCATATATGTAGTCATATATGGAGTATAATATCGAAAATCATCTTATATTTCTGAACGGAGGTAGTAATAAAATATGGTTTCTGTTTGAATTAGAACCAGGTCCGCGGTGGAGATGAAGTTCTCAAAGTCATGTCGTGTGAACTGGAAGACCTGATGATGAGTTCTACTGCTGAACTATCCAGCTGTTGTGTCCTTGTCGCCACGTGTCCTGAACTAGTGTTTTCCTGTAGCATTGTTGTCAGGCGTGTTCTCGAGGCTGTACTTGACCACAACAATTTCCTGGTTGTGCCTTCGATTACGAAGGGTGTGGTTCTTGTAAAGCTTCCCAACAAATCTGATGCGGCCTGTCTTCATCATCATGTTTATGAGTGGAAAGACCACTCTGTTAGGTTCTCCAAGGTTGACAAGATGGTGATGGTGCGTGTAGACATCTCACACGAAGTCCATGGCCTAGTCAGTTATGCGGGGTTCATCCCGTAGGTCGGTGGCAAGAAATAGTCTGCAGAGTTTAGTTAGTGCAACTTTGCTTGTCTGTAGTAAGTACTATTGTTCAGTACTTGATTTGTGTTTGTGAACCCTGTATTGTTTATTAGTACTACCGCTTTTGGTGTGTGGTCAGTCCTGAGAACGGTCTATGTTAATGTCTGTCCACTCAATTCAGTCTATATATTTTGAAGTATCCAGATCATATTTTTTGTGAGGACGATTTATCAATTATGGTTACACTCCAATATCTGTATGCATTGCAGGGTTTATCGCACCCACCAGGATTTCCAGTCCCATGGATGTTCGGTCCATACGATTTGTCACGACCTTTGGACTGTCCTGCTTGTGGGAGTAGGCAGGGCCCCTGCATGCCACGCGTAGTTGGACGATCAATCTTCTGTTTAGTACTTCAACATAGTGATTTCCTGGTAAGGATTCACTCATGTCACATCAAGTAAATCTTATTGATTTACTGTCTAAATCTTATTGATTTAATGTCATGTTTTCTTTCTTTTCCTGCAATTTTATGATGCAGGTTTTGCCATGTGACATTCATCACAGAATAAACTGTTTGGTTTGCTCTACGATGGCTATTTTTGCAGGTTTCACTTCTTATGTCGTGTCAGTAACGAAGGCACTGTCCATCACTTATATTACTGGAAAAAATTGGATCAGTCTGTTGTCTGAGTACAAGCTGAATCCCTATGATGAACTGCAGTTTGGTTTAACAAAAACGCCACAATTAGTCCTTCTCGCGTTTAAAAGAAATGAAGAAAAAAACTGGATCACGGTCACGGATCCTAGTCAAGTTAGAAAGCTGATCATAGCAGACCAGACACGATCGCCGCTGTCTCGCACAGATCGAGCACCGGCAGTTGCTCTAGCACTGACAGCGGCAGCAGCTCAGTCTGATCCAGCTGAGGATTGGGCACCGACCGCGTCAGCGGATCAGTCTGATCTACCGGAGGATCGGGCATCGACACCGGCACCTGCTCCGACACCGGCACCAGCTCTACAAGGAGCACCATCTCCGGCAGCAGCAGCGGCTTCGGCACCTGCACCAACACTTGCACTTGCATCTGCTCCGGCCCGTGCAGTTGCACCGGCAACAGACTGGGCTGCAGTTCGCACTTCATATACCAAAGTCCTTACAAAAACCGACATGTCCACCTTCTTGGTAAGCATTGGCCGCCCAAGTGCTTCGTTCTTTTTTCTTTCCATGTTGTTTCACATGATTCACTGTGTTGATCTAACTGTTTGGGTATGTCTTCTTGTTTGCAAACAGAGAATTCCTAGAGCAACGAGGGAGTCGTTCAACAATCCGGGCGACCGCGGCCAAGTTTCTCTTACCATGCGCAGCCTTGGTGTGAATGAACCTGCTCAATATACCGTAAGTACAAAGGATGGTCGCATGATGATTGATGCTAAAGGATGGTCAAGGTTCAAATCTAAATCATATCTTGCGGTAGGGGATGATGTCAAAATCGAACTTTCTCGGCAAGGAGAGCTGGTCCAAATCAACTTTGAAATTAGCAGCACGCAACTGCCGAACTGATCTATCCTCCGAGAGATTTTGATGTAATAATCTGGCATGGTGAAACAAGTGTCCTGTGTGTATAAGTAGTACGACAGTATTATTTATCACATGGTATATCGTTGATAGAATTGCAACTCTGATTGCTGGTTAGGAACTGTCGTTCGATTTCATTCCAACAGCTGCCGTGCTTTATTCAATTTTGTGTATTCGCCTTGCGACAGCATCTAAAACCAGCGCCGTACCGATCGCTTGCAATATGAAAAGCGCTGAGGTAGAACACATGGGCCCCCAAACATGCAGGGTCGGCCTGCGGCCCAAAGTCCAGAACCGTGAGCCTATCTGAGTATTATATTCTCAGCTGAACCCCCATAAAAAAGCTGAACCCCCATAATGCCCGTGCGTTGCAGAGGGAGTATATTTCTCGGCAAGGTGAGCCTGTGATATAAAAGATTTGTATATTTCTTTACAGAGGGAGTATCTCTCTGTCAAAAAATATATTTATGTGTAACTAGTTACTCCTGTCTTTCTACTTCCTTTCGCTGATATGTGGGGCAACCGGCAACGGGGTCCACGTGCCATATGCACAAATTAGAGTGCACAACTTCACGGTAGACACACCCCGGTCGTAGCGCCGCAGTAATGCCCAATGAGCCGTCAAATCACAACCCCCCTTTCCAGCTTTAGCAGTAAGCTGGACGGACGAAGCGGCAATATTTCACTGGGCCTGAATCCCCTTCTCCCTCGTCTGCTTGTTCAGAGAAAACCCCCTCTCGGCGATTGCATAGGGTTTTCTCATGGAGAACCAGGTACGAATTCTTCATCCATCCCTGATAAACCCAAGTCCCTTGGTCGCAGGTAATCCTAGGATGGCAGCCGCCGCCGTTGATGCATTTTTCTTCCTACTGAATCTAGTGTGTTTCATTTGCAGTGCCCAAAGTGCGAGTACCCTACAGGTTTCTGCGCCCTCGGCGAGACGCCACACTTGTTCCTTCTCATCCTAACACAGCATTTTGAAACGCGCACAGTATGTTCCTAGAATCCTCTTTTCTATCCGGGAGGGTGGGGTTTTTTTGAACATGCTGTGTTCTCATATTATTTTTCCTGCAGTGTATTATTTGCTCTGCCAGAACACATGTACTCAAGATGCTCGGCCTTGCCATAACTGAATACACTAGTTTAATGGTCACAGTGAAGACAAGCCATGGATATAAGTTCCGAGTTGGGTTCATGAACCAAGAAGATCGCTGCTTTTTTATGGCCGAACTTGGATAAACTTTCTCAAGTGTTACGGACTAAAAGTTGGCGCACGAATGTTGATGGAAATAGCAGAACCTGGTCTCATCTTCACTGCGATCTTCCACCCCGACGTCGTTCCAATTGTTCATCCATGTTAGTTTTGTATCTGGTTCTTGCTTGTTGCCTCGATTACTTCTTAATCCACCTATTCTGTCTAACTAATCACAATTTAACTTTAGAAGTAGCAATGAATCTCTCACGAAGATGCTACTTCTAACTAATATTTTCTTATAATTGGTGGCACGTGTAGGTTTTTTCAGAGTTAAGCAGTCTCGTTTGTTACTCTGTAATAACTCGGCTGTTACTAATGGCACTGAAGTTGACTGGATCGACATCCACAAGTTCCTACACTTTATTGATCGTCTTGAGGTCCTTGTGGGGCGTTTCAATGGTGGAAGGCCACGTGGGATATGTGTGCCACTGCTGCACTCGTTGAACAGGTCCAACTGTGTCGAGAAACTTATGGTACGAGCTGTTTTCTGTTATATATGTTGTTCATAAACTATTGCTTATACACAGTTTTACAGCTGTGATCTTCTTGAAACAGGAACTGCCGAGTTCTATTGTTCCTATACAGATGCCTGACCATGGTCGGGTCAGACTTGCGCTTGGTCACAACATGATGTATATGTCGACCTACTCAATTCCCCTTGGAGGTGAAAAGATACTTATTCATGGGTGGTCTCAAATAATGAAGGCCCGTCCATCTTGGAGAATAGGACAGAAGATTATGTTCATGCTTTTCCATGGCTCTAAAGCGAATATCCTATTTATTGACCATGTTGCGAGATGAAGCCGCTTTCAGAAGGTTGTGGATGCGCGGGGTGGCGCCTGGGCCTTGTCCTGGGGCTTGGCGGCCTCACCCTTGGTTAACTGTAGGCAAAGTAGCACTGTTCGAGGCGTGCTTTGTACGGTTGAACCTGTATAAGTACTCATACTGCTTTCAGCTTTGGTTGTTAAGTGCCCCTGCTGGTTTCAGTTAAGGTTGTTAAGTACTCCTGCTGCTTTTACAGTCTGTCGTGTTTCTTCAGTCCTGTCTTCATCCAGCCGCCAAAACCAAACCAGCGCCGGCGGGGCCGCCTGCTTCCGCCTCCCACGGCTGGCTGCGCCTCAGCGCACGCATCGCCGCCCCACCGTCTCCTAAATCGTTAACGCCGACGTCCTCCGCGCGCTTTGGTGCGCTCGCCGCGGCGCCGCCCTCTCGCGTTGTCAACATGGTCAACAAACAACAGGAATCGGCAGAAGTACGTGGAGAGGATGACAGTAGGGGCCCACCACGTCAGCGTATGGAAAAATAAAATGCTTCCTCCTAGTGTTTTCCTGACATCTGGGACCCACGACATTGTGAGCGTATATAGTCAATAGACAAGAGAACAACACAAGATCGGCTGACACCTGGGACGTAGCTACTCGAGCAGTATTTTTTTGTTTGGTATTGTTGAGACGGAGCAGGGTTTGAACTGGGCTGTGGCCCGTCTAGCCCAGGCTTATATTTTATGTTCACCATGTGACCAGCCCAGCTATTTTTTCTTTGTGAAAATGAGCCCAGTTTATTTTTTCTGAAGAATACCCAATCCAGGCCTACTTATTTTTCTACGCCCTGATGGGCTGCAACTCTTTCAAGACGCCTGCAAATCTTGAAAGTAATATGAAATGGGTTGTAAATATAAAAACAGATGACAAATTGGCAATTACTTTATAATTTCTGAATTTTATCACATTTTCAGATTCCTATTTAACCTAATTTAAATATATCTTCAAAGTACTTTAAATCTGGTTGGACATTTCGGTATTAAAAATAGTTTGGAACCCACAGAAATATGCGAAATTGGCCCTGGCCAACCAAAAAAACGACTGCAATAAATTGCATAAGAAGTTTCCATGAGCTATATATAAATTATTATATGTAGCCCTGGTGCGCTCGGCGCGGCGTGGTCAACGTGGTCAAGGAACGGCTTCCATCAGACGTGGACTGTACATGGAGAGGCTGACAGCTGGGTCCACGGCCGCAGCAAGGTAGTGCCTCCTTATTACGTGCAAAATAATTATTCCTCCACCTGACAGCAGGGACCCACCGGACGGGCCACCAGTATTTTGCGAAAAAAATCGTTTCCCCCTGACTGCTGGGACCCACCGGACGGGCCACCGTATTTTGCGAAAAAACGTTCCCCCCGCTGTCAGCTCGGACCCACCAGAAGTGCCTCCTTATTACGCACAAAAAAATGAATACTCCCCCGGCTAGTTGGGACCCACCTTGGTGGGAGGCTGACTTGTGGGCCTACTAAGTTGACGGGGACGAAGGGCTTTGTCAACTTAGTCAATATGAACGATTCTAGCTCCATTGACCGTACGATGTCCATCCAACGGCCGTAGTGCTTCTTCAACCTCTGGTCTTCTTGCTCCAGCCGCCCAAAGCAGCGCCGGTCGTGCCGCATGCTCCTGCCTCCCGTTGCTGGATGTGCTGCCGCGGAGGCCTCACCGCCCCCTACTATTCCCACCGCTGGCCAGGCCCTGCGGCGATGGCAGCCTCACACCGCAGCCGAACCAGTGAACCCTCGTACTCCTCTCCGCGCGCGGCGGGGGGCTTCCACTGCCGCGTCTTCCCCGGCTCCCCGTCGTCCCCTTCCTAGGCCTCGCCGTCGTCCACCGCCCTGGTGCTCTCGGCGCGGCGTGGTCAACGTGGTCAAGGAACGACTTCCATCGGACGTGGACTGTACGTGGAGAGGCTGACAGCTGGGTCCACGGCGGCAGCAAGGAAGTGCCTCCTTATTACGCGGAAAATAATGATTCCTCCACCTGACAGCAGGGACCCACAGGACAGGCCACCATATTTCGCGAAAAAAACGTTTCCCCCCTGACTGCTGGGACCCACCAGCTACACCTTTGCACGCAAGGAAGTGCGTCCGGGAAAAAAACGATTCGCCCCCTTGACTGCTGGGACCCACCAGCTACATCTTCGCATGCAAGGAAGTGCGTCCGGGCAAAAAAAACCAAAACGATTCGCCCCCCTGACTGCTGGGACCCACCAGCCCCCTGACTGCTGGGACCCACCAGCTACATCTTTGCACGCAAGGAAGTGCGTCCGGGCAAAAAAACGATTCGCCCCCTGACTGCTGGGACCCACCAGCTACATCTTCGCAGGAAAGGAAGTGCCTGACAGTCGGGACCCACCTGGTCGAAGCGTACGTAGCGTTGACATTCTGGTCGCGAACGTGTATGTACATACTGGTCGATGTAGAGGCGCGCACGTGTCGTAGTAGAAGCGTGCACGTGTCGTAGTAGAGGCGCGCACGTAGCATGTACACGTACGTACAGCGACTAGGGTGCAAGAAAGAAAATACGGCCACGTATGTGTACATATGGGCGGGGTCTCGAACGCCTACTCGCGCATACGTACGGCGAGGGCTCGTGTACATGGCTGGGTCGGAACGGAGAAACATCGTCATTGTCGTGTTCATGGGTCGGAATGGAATGCGTGGTCGTGTTCATTGGGAGGGCTTGGACGGAAGAGGCGATGGAAACGAGGCCTGGCGTACCGCAAAACAGAGGAAACGAACCTCCTACGATCGAAACGGGGGTCCTGTTGATCGGGAGGGGTGTGGCGTACCGCAAAACGGAGGAAACGGACCTCCTACGGTCGAAACGGGGGTCCTGTTGATCGGGAGGGGTGTGGCGTACCGCAAAACGGAGGAAGCGGACCTCCTATGGTCAAAACGGGGGTCCTGTTGATCGGGAGGGGTGTGGCGTACCGCAAAACGGAGGAAACGGACTTGTGTTGGAGCGCTACGGTCGAAACGGGGATCCTGTTCATCGGGAGGGGTGTGGCGTACCGCAAAACGGGACTCCACGGGATACTGTTCATCTCCACCGTCGACCCCCTCCAGCCTCCACGAGCTACTGTTCATCCACCGTCGACCTCCTCCAGCCTCCACGGGCTCCTGTTCATCCAGCCTCCACTGCGTTCTACTCCACCGGCTACTGTTCAACCACCCCTCCACCATCTACTGTTCATCCAGCCCTCCACACCACGGGGTCCTGTTCAACCACCCTTCCATGGTCACCCCTCCACCGTCTACTGTTCATCCTGCCCTCCACACCACGGGGTCCTGTTCATCCACCCCTCCACGGGCACCCCTCCACCGTCTACTGTTCATCCAGCCCTCCACCACACCACGGGGTCCTGTTCATCCAGAGGCAACGCCACCGCTCACTGTTCATCCAACCCCCCCCCCCCCGCAACGCTCACTGTTCATCCCATCGATCGGCTTCAGTTAGCAGCAGTAGCCAAGGAATCGCTCGATCGGGTTCAGTTAACAGCCATCGATCGATCGCTCGGGTTCAGTAACGCGTAGCCTGCAGTGCAATCGCTTGAGTTCAGTTAGAGCCCAACGCCTCGCTCGGGTTCAGTTAGAGCCAACGCCTCGCACACACGCGCGTACGTGTACAAGAGAAACGCGCATCGCTCGGCCCCCGACCTCCCACCGTAACCGGGAACTCCCCGAAATTTTCCTCCCCCTCGCTTCTACCATGATTTTTTCCGTCATGGATGGCCCAAAGAATGTCATCCAGCTGCGTCTCCGGCCCGCCCAGGACGAAAAGCCCATTTTCTATCATGATTTTTTGTCATAGAAGTAGGAGCCCACCACATCTATGATGATACCGGGTTTTGTCACAATTATCGTCATAGAAGTGTCATATGTATGACAGAAAAAAAAATTCATTCGGCCCAAAATGTCACGGATGTGTCTTTTTTTGTAGTGAAGTGTTCTCCCTAAGTATGCACCGTTGCTACAGTTCGTCGTGCCGAGACATCACGTGATGGTCAGGCGTGATAAGCTCTACGTTCACATACAATGGGTGCAAGCCAGTTTTGCACGTGCAAAATACTTGGGTTAAACTTGATGAGCCTAGCATATGCAGATATGGCCTCGGAACACTGAGACCGAGAGGTCAAACGTGAATCATATATATAGTAGATATGATCAACATAGAGATGTTCACCATTGAAAAGTACTCCATCTCACGTGATGATCGGACATGGTTTAGTTGATATGGATCACGTGATCATTTAGATGACTCGAGGGATGTCTATCTAAGTGGGAGTTCTTAAGTAATATGATTAATTGAACTTAAATTTGTCATGAACTTAGTCCTGATAGTATTTGCATATCTATGTTGTACATCAATAGCTCGCGTTATAGCTCCCCTGTTTTATTTTTGATATGTTCCTAGAGAAAACTAAGTTGAAAGATGATAGTAGCAATGATGTAGACTGGATTCGTGATCTGAGGATTATCCTCGTTGCTGGACAGAAGAATTATGTCCTTGATGCACCGCTAGGTGATAGACCTATTGCAGGAGCAGATGCAGATGTTATGAACGTTTGACAAGCTCGGTATGATGACTACTTGATAGTTTAGTGCACCATACTTTAAGGCTTAGAACCGGGACTTCAAAAACATTTTGAACGCCATGGAGCATATGATATGTTCCAAGAGTTGAAATTGGTATTTCAGACTCATGCCCATGTCGAGAGGTATGAGACCTCTGACAAGTACTTTGCCTACAAGATGGAGGGGAGTAGCTCAAATAGTGAGCATGTGCTCAGAATGTCTAGGTACTACAATCACTTGAATCAAGTGGGAGTTAATCTTCTAAATAAGATAGTGATTGACAGAGTTCTCTAGTCACTATCACCAAGTTACTAGAACTTCATGATGAACTATAATATAGGGATGGAAAAGACAATTCTTGAGCTCTTCGTAATGCTAAAGGCTGCGGTGATAGAAATCAAAAAGGAGCATCAAGTGTTGATGGTTAACAAGACTACTAGTTTCAAGAAAAAAAGGCAAAGGGAAGAAAGGGGAACTTCAAGAAGAATAGCAAGTAAGCTTCTACTCCCGGGAAGAAGCCCAGGTCTGGACCTAAGCCTGAAACTAAGTGCTTCTACTGCAAAGGGACTGGTCACTAGAAGCGGAACTGCCCCAAGTATTTGGCGGATAAGAAGGATGGAAAAGTGAACAAAAGTATATATGATATACATGTTATTGATGTGTACTTTATTACTGTTCATAGTAGCCCCTGGGTATTTGATACTAGTTCAGTTGCTATGATTAGTAACTCGAAACAGGAGTTACAAAATGAACAGAGACTAGTTGAGGGCGAGGTGACGATGTGTGTTGGAAGTGATTCCAAGGTTGATAAGATCACCATCGCATACTCCCTCTACCTTCGGGATTAGTGTTGAACCTAAATAAATGTTATTTGGTGTCTGCATGATTCATTTAAGTCGCAGAATAATTATTGTTCTGTTTACATGAATAAAACCTTCAATGGTCATATACCCAATGTGAATGGTTTGTTGAATCTCGATCGTGATTATACACATATTCATAATATTGATGCCAAAACATGCAAAGTTGATAATGATAGTGCAACATATTTGTGGCACTGCTGTTTAGGTCATATTGGTGTAAAGCGCATGAAGAAACTCCATGCGGATGGACTTTTGGGACCACTTGATTATGAATCATTTGATGCTTGCTAACCATGCCTCATGGGAAAGATGACTAAGACATCGTTCTCTGGAACAATGGAGCGAGCCACTAACTTATTGGAAATAATACATACCGATGTATGCGGTCCGATGAGTGTTGAGGCTCTTGGTAGGTATCGTTATTTTCTAACCTTCACAGTTGATTTGAGCAGATATAGGTATATCTACTTAATGAAACACAAGTCTGAATCATTTTGAAAAGTTCAAAGAATTTCAGAGTGAAGTGGAGAATCATCGTAACAAGAAAAATAAAGTTTCTGTGATCTGATCGCAGAGGCGAATATTTGAGTTCCGAGTTTTGGCCTTCATTTAAAACAATATGGAATAGTTTCACAACTCACGCCACCTAGAACACCACAGCGTAATGGTGTGTCTGAACGTCGTAACCGTGCTTTATTAGATATGGTGCGATATATGATGTCTCCTATCGATTTACCGCCATCATTTTGAGGGTGATGCATTAGAGACAGCTGCATTCACATTAAATAGGGCACCATCTAAATCCTTTGAGATGACACCGTATGAACTATGGTGTCGTGGTGTTCTCACGGGGGGCTTGCGAGTCGACAGATGCCACAAGGGCTTAGTGTGAGGGTAAGACTGCTGCTGATAGGACCGGGAGCGGGTATGCGAGTAGCACGCGCTAGTTTACCCAGGTTCGGGGCTCTCCGGAGAGATAACACCCCTACTCCTGCATGTCTAAGTATATATCTGGGGTGTACATCGAGCAGTACAAAGTGCTCCTGGAGCTGTATCTGAGATCAGTGTCGTAAGAGCCTGATCTCGTATATGCATATGAGCATTGGTGTGTGTGGCCGCATGTGCCTGGGCATGCATGCGTGAGTGTGTGGGAGAGTGAGTCCATCCTGGATGGATGGATGCTCATATATATAGTGGGAGTTAGCTTAGGATGTAAGCCATGTAGGTATGGTAGCTAGCTAGCTAGTGGCATGGTGGGGTGTCATCCTTGTCCCCTGGGTCACTTCATAAATAGTGCCAGGGGACAAGTGACACTGTACATGATGGCTGGGGTGTCACGTGAATAGTGCTTGGGTACGCTTGTCTCGTCGGAGGTATGGCCGTCTCATCGGTGTCTTGTCGGTGTCGGGTCGAGTTGCAGTCAGCAGCCGGCTGGTTGGCGCAGTCGGCAGCCGGCAGTCGGCCGGGCAGAGCAGTCGGACGGGAAGCCGGCAGGAGCGGCCGGACAGTCGGACTGAGGGGCTTTGCTAGCCCCGATGTCTTGAAATATCGTCTTGCCGTCCTCGGGGTACCCGTGGTCGATTACTCCGACAGTAGCCCCCAAGCCTCCGGGCAACTTGGCAAAGTTGGGCGGAGGTTTTTTGACGAGTGTTCATGGAAATGATCATGAAAAAAGACAAAGTTAGTCCATGCGGATATATCAAATGTTTGCTTCTAGCATTGCAAGTTTTATGCGGAGGGTGCCAACTCGGTTTCGTCTGAGCCCCCTTAATCTTTTTCGTGTTCCCTCCGCTTTTTGGCTTGTGCTCCTGCTTGCCGGACAGCCGCTCTGCGGTCTGTGGCTAAGAGTGGGCCGCAAAGTGGAGTGTACAGTACTCAGAGTCTAGGAGCAGATTCAACCGAGTAGATACTTGTAAAGGAAAACGGTCGGGTCGCCCGAACCGTTTTTCTTCCCGAACGTTTTTCGCGTGGGTGGCCTCCAGCGTTCACTCTTGCTAGCCGGACAGCCGCTCTGCGGTCTGTGACTAAGAGTGAGCCTTTGGTACTGCGCACGCTACTAAGCCGTCTGCGGGAACAAACGTCTCAGGCCAAGCGGCCAGTCCCCGGGCCAACTCTAGCTGGAGTCGGGGCAAACAGTGATGCAACTGTAATAAAAAATGCGGAGATAGCACCCGAGCATCGCTCGGGGTTATCCGTGCTTGCATGATGCAAAAATATGCGGGCAAGGAGCTCACATTGATTTTCATGTAGTCACGGTCGTCGGAGACAGCCGGCGCGACTCGGCGCTTGCGGAGCGCGTCGGCGCACCCGCTAGGTGTAGCCTTCGAGCCCCCGGGTGCTCGAAGGAGGGTCCCGGCCGGTCAGGCTCGACCGACCAGGCGGCGAGGCGTCTTGCAACGCCCTTTTCTTCTTTTCTGCCGGCTGGGGGAGTCGGACATAACTCTTCTCTTGTCTGCAATCTTCACGGGGGCGCGCCAGCGCACCCGCTGGGTGTAGCCCCCGAGATTCGGGCCGACTGCTGAGCAGTCAGGCCAGATCTCCCGACAACTACTTTGTCTTCTTCTTTGCGGGGGCGCATCAGCGCACCCGCTGGGTGTAGCCACCGAGATTAGGGCCGACTGCTGAGCAGTCGGGCCGGATCTCCCGGCAACTACTTTGTCTTCTTCTTCGCGGAGGCGCGTCAGCGCACCCGCTGGGTGTAGCCCCCGAGATTCGGGCCGACTGCTGAGCACTCGGGCCGGATCTCCCGGGAACTACTTTGTCTTCTTCTTCGCGGGGGCGCGTCAGCGCACCCGCTGGGTGTAGCCCCCGAGATTTGGGCCGACTGCTGAGCAGTACTTTGACTTCTTCTTCGCGGGGGCGCGTCAGCGCACCCGCTGGGTGTAGCCCCCGAGATTCGGGCCGACTGTTTAGCAGTCGGGCCGGATCTCCCGGCAACTACTTTGTTTTCTTCTTCGGGGGGGCGCGTCAGCGCACCCGCTGGGTGTAGCCCTCGAGATTGGGCCGACTGCTGAGCAGTCGGGCCGGATCTCCCGGCAACTACTTTGTCTTCTCTCTTTTTCTCGTCAGCCAGCTGCGCGCAGCCGGACCAGCTCGTCGGTCGGCCAGGTAGCGAAGCGGGCAGACAAAACAGCCGGCCGAGTGGCAACGCGGGATGTTGACCAGAGCAGTCCGCTGGACTGCAGTTTGCAGAGCCGGAACCTCCCACCTTCTTCTTCTTTTTTTTTAGCCGGCATCTAGCACCTGGCCTTTGACTTTATTAGCCGGCCCTCTTTTCCTTTCTTTCTTTCTTTTCCGCCAGCGCAGCAGGCCGAAGGGGGAGCCCGCGCACGCGTGCGGAGCCGGCTGGCGGCGACCCAACAGCGGGCCAGCAGGCGCAGGCGGGCGCAGCGACGAACCAGCCAGCCAGCGTGCGGGAAGCCTGCTGGGCAAGGAGGCGAGCGGCCGCGGAGCTCTCAGCCGCGAGCGAGGTCGCAGGTGGCAGGCCGGGGCGGGGAGGCGGCCGGAGGTGGAGCCGGGTTGCAGGAGGAGCCGACGCGGCTGTGAGGAGGCAGCCCGAAACGGGGGCCGGGTCAGCGCGAAGGCGGCCGAGGCGAGGCGAAGCCGGCCCGCGGAAGCCGGTGGGCGGGCGAGGCGTCTCGGCAGGGGCGGAGCCGGCGCGGAAGTGGCGGTGCTCGGGAGCCGGCCGAGCCGGGGGGAGCCGGCAGGGAGCGACGGAGGCCGGATGGCGCGGGGCGGAGAGCCCGGCCGTGGCGCGAAGACGGCAGGCCGTGCGAGGAATGGCAGAAGCGGCATCGAACAATGCCCTCGGGCGCGAGTCAGCGGAGGCGAGGCATAGTGTGCGAGGCCGACGGGAGCAGCGGCAGTTCCGCAGCACCATGGAGATGCAGGCGTCCACGAGCAGGGAGGAGCTCGAGCGCAAGGCAGAGCAGTGCCCGCGCGGTGGTTGGCATCGAATCGCCGCGAGCTTTCTTGTGTATTAGTGTGCGGCGAGCTTAGTCTCTGTTTCCTGACAGATGCATTGGTAGAGCATGAGCAATATCTGGCTTGTACCTAACTTGAGTACGAGTAGTAGCCAAGCAGTGTACGTGCAATGTATGGCCTGCATCTGGGAAGTGTATGGAAAACAAAAAAGGCAGGCGAGCAGCAGCGCACGCGGGCGTGGAGAAGGCGCTTGATGCTGAGACCGACGGCGAGGACGCGCCGTCACGTGCAGCCGCCCCGGGGTCGTGTCGATGTCAGGACCCCGAGCGCCACCGGAAATAACTAAGTAGTAGGAGATCAATATGATTAAGATAGACCCGGGGGCCATAGGTTTCACTAGTGGCTTCTCTCAAGAGCATAAGTATTCTACGGTGGGTGAACAAATTACTGTTGAGCAATTGACAGAATTGAGCATAGTTATGAGAATATCTAGGTATGATCATGTATATAGGCATCACGTCCGAGACAAGTAGACTGACTCCTTCCTCCATCTACTACTATTACTCCACTCATCGACCGCTATCCAGCATGCATCTAGAGTATTAAGTTAAAAACAGAGTAACGCCTTAAGCAAGATGAGATGATGTAGAGGGATAGACTCATGCAATATGAAGAAAACCCCATCTTGTTATCCTCGATGGCAACAATACAATACGTGCCTTGCTGCCCTTACTGTCACTGGGAAAGGACACCGCAAGATTGAACCCGAAGCTAAGCACTTCTCCCATTGCAAGAAAGATCAATCTAGTAGGCCAAACCAAACTGATAATTCGAAGAGACTTGCAAAGATAACCAATCATACATAAAAGAATTCAGAGAAGATTCAAATATTATTCATAGATAGACTTGATCATAAACCCACAATTCATCGGTCTCAACAAACACACCGCAAAAAGAAGATTACATCGAATAGATCTCCACAAGAGAGGGGGAGATCATTGTATTGAGATCCAAAAAGAGAGAAGAATCCATCTAGCTAATAACTATGGACCCGTAGGTCTGAGGTAAACTACTCACACTTCATAGGAGAGGATATGGTGTTGATGTAGAAGCCCTCCATGATCGATGCCCCCTCCGGCGGAGCTCCGGAACAGTCCCCAAGATGGGAGCTCGTGGATACAGAAAGTTACAGCGGTGGAATTAGGGTTTTGGCTCCTGTTCTGATCGTTTGGGGGTACGTGGATATATACAGGAGGAAGGAGTAAGTCGGTGGAGCAACAGGGGGCCCACGGGGGTGGAGGGCGCGCCTGGTGGGGGTGGGCGCGCCCCCTACCTCGTGGCCTCCTGTTTTATTTCTTGACATAGGGTCCAAGTCTCTCTGGTCTTATTCATTGAGAAAATCACGTTCCCGAAGGTTTCATTCCGTTTGGACTCCGTTTGATATTCCTTTTCTTCGAAACCCTAAAACAGGCAAAAAACAGCAATTCTGGGCCGGGCCTCCGGTTAATAGGTTAGTCCCAAAAATAATATGAAAGTGGATAATGAAGCCCAATAATGTCCAAAACAGTAGATAATATAGCATGGAGCAATCAAAAATTATAGATACGTTGGAGACGTATCAAGCATCCCGAAGCTTAATTCATGCTCGTCCTCGAGTAGGAAAATGGTAAAAACGGAATTTTTGATGCGGAGTGCTACTTGGCATAATTTTAATGTAATTCTTCTTAATTGTGGTATAAATATTCAGATCCGAAAGATTCAAGACAAAAGTTCATATTGACATAAAAATAATAATACTTCAAGCATACTAACAAAGCAATTATGTCTTCTCAAAATAACATTGCTAAAGAAAGTTATCCCTACAAAATAATATAGTCTGGCTATGCTCTATCTTAACCACACAAAATATTTAAATCATGCACAACCCCGATTACAAGCCAAGCAATTGGTTCATACTTTTGACATTCTCAAAACTTTTTCAATCTTCACGCAATACATGAGCATGAGCCATGGATATAGCACTATAGGTGGAATAGAGTGGTGGTTGTGGAGAAGACAAAAAGGGAGAAGATAGTCTCACATCAACTAGGCGTATCAACGGGCTATGGAGATGCCCATCAATAGATATCAATGTGAGTGAGTAGGGATTGCCATGCAACAAATGCACTAGAGCTATAAGTATATTAAAGCTCAAAAAGAAACTAAGTGGGTGTGCATCCAACTTGCTTGCTCATGAAGACCTAGGGCAATTTGAGGAAGCCCATCATTGGAATATACAAGCCAAGTTCTATAATGAAAGATTCCCACTAGTATATGAAAGTGATAACATGACAGACTCTCTACTATGAAGATCATGGTGCTACTTTGAAGCACAAGTGTGGTAAAAGGATAGTAACATTGTCCCTTCTCTCTTTTTCTCTCATTTTTTTGTTTGTTTGGGCCTTTTCTCTTTTTTTATGGCCTCTTTTTTCGTCCGGGGTCTCATCCTGACTTGTGGGGGAATCATAGTCTCCATCATCCTTTCCTCACTGGGACAATGCTCTAATAATGATGATCATCACACTTTTATTTTTCTTACAACTCAACAATTACAACTCGATACTTAGAACAAAATATGACTCTATATGAATGCCTCCGGCGGTGTACCGGGATATGCAATGACTCATGAGTGACATGTATGAAAGAATTATGAATGGTGGCTTTGGCACAAATACGATGTCAACTACATGATCACGCTAAGCAATATGACAATGATGGAGTGTGTCATAATAAACGAAACGGTGGAAAGTTGCATGGCAATATATCTCGGAATGGCTATGGAAATGCCATAATAGGTAGGTATGGTGGCTGTTTTGAGGAAGGTATATGGTGGGTGTATGATACCGGCGAAAGGTGTGCGGTATTAGAGAGGCTAGCAAAGGTGGAAGGGTGAGAGTGCGTATAATCCATGGAGTCAACATTAGTCATAAAGAACTGATATACTTATTGCAAAAATCTACAAGTTATCAAAGCAAAGTATTACGCGCATGCTCCTAGGGGGATAGATTGGTAGGAAAAGACCATCGCCCGTCCCTGACCGCCGCTCATAAGGAAGGCAATCAAAAAATAAATCATGCTCCGACTTCATCACATAATGGTTCACCATACGTGCATGCTACGGGAATCACAAGCTTCAACACAAGTATTTCTCAAATTCACAACTACTCAACTAGCATGACTTTAATATCACCATCTCTATATCTCAAAATAATTATCAAGTATCAAACTTATCATAGTATTCAACACACTCATAAGAAAGTTTTATTATTAATCTTGTATACCAAGCATATTAGGATTTTAAGCAAATTACCAAGCTATTTAAGATTCTCAAAATAATCTAAGTGAAGCATGAGAGATCAATAGTTTCTATAAAACAAATCCACCACCGTGCTCTAAAAGGATATAAGTGAAGTTCTAGAGCAAAAATTATATAACTCAAAAGATATAAGCGAAGCACATAGAGTATTCTAACAAATTCCAAATCATATATGGCTCTCTAAAAAGGTGTGTACAGCAAGGATGATTGTGGTAAACTAAGAAATAAAGACTCAAATCATACAAGACGCTCCAAGCAAAACACATATCATGTGGTAAATAAAAATATAGCTCCATGTAAAGTTACCTATAGAAGTAGCTTTGGCTTTTAGGTGGCCTTAGATTATCTTGGGGGTGCCATGTGCATCCCCAAGATTAGTCTCTTTCCACTCCTTTTTCCATAATCCATCAAATCTTTACCCAAAACTTGAAAACTTCACAACGCAAAACTTAAAGTAGAAAATCTCGTCAGCTCCTTTAGCGAAAGAAAATAAAAGACCACTTCAAGGTACTGTAAAGAACTCATTATTTATTTATATTGGTGTTATACCTACTGTATTCCAACTTATCTATGGTTTATAAACTATTTTACTAGCCATAGATTCATCAAAATAAGCAAACAACACACGAAAAACAGAATCTGTCAAAAACAGAACAGTCTGTAGTAATCTGTAGCTAGCGCAAGATCTGGAACCCCAAAAATTCTAAAATAAATTGATGGACGTGAGGAATTTATCTATTAATTATCTTCAAAAATAATTAACTAGCTATCACTCTCCAAATAAAAATGACAGCAGTTCTCATGAGCGCTAAAGTTTCTGTTTTTTACAGCAAGTTCAACAAGACTTTCCCCAAGTCTTCCCAACGGTTCTACTTGGCACAAACACTAACTAAACACAAAAAAACACAACCAAAACAGAGGCTAGATAAATTATTTATTACTAAACAGGAGCAAAAAGCAAGGAATAAAAATAAAATTGGGTTGCCTCCCAACAAGCGCTATCGTTTAACGCCCCTAGCTAGGCATAACAAGCAAGAATAGATCTAGGTATTGCCATCTTTGGTAGGCAATCCATAAGTGGCTCTCATAATAGATTCATAAGGTAATTTAATCTTATTTCTAGGAAAGTGTTCCATGCCTTTCCTTAATGGAAATTGGAATCTAATATTTCCTTCCTTCATATCAATAATTGCACCAATCGTTCTAAGGAAAGGTCTACCAAGAATAATAGGACATGAAGGATTGCAATCTATGTCAAGAACAATAAAATCTATGGGCACACAATTCCTAATTGCAACAATAATAACATTGTTAATTCTTCCCATAGGTTTCTTAATAGTGGAATCCACAAGGTGCAAGTTTAGAGAGCAATCATCAAAATCACGGAAACCTAACAAATCACACAAAGTCTTTGGAATCGTGGAAACACTGGCACCCAAATCACATAAAGCATAGCATTCATGATCTTTAATTTTAATTTTAATAGTTGGTTCCCACTCATCATAAAGATTTCTAGGGATAGAAACTTCCAATTCAAGTTTTTCTTCATAAGGTTGCATCAAGGCATCAACGATATGTTTAGTAAACGCTTTATTTTGACTATAAGCATGAGGAGAATTTAGCACGGATTGCAACAAGGAAATACAATCAATCAAAGAGCAATTTTCATAGTTAAATTCATTGAAATCCATAATAGTGGGTTTAGCAACAACTAGGGTTTTAATTTCTTCAATCCCACTTTTATCAAATTTAGCATCAAGATCAACAAATTCTGAATTCTTGGAACGCCTTCTAGGTAAAGGTGGATCATATTCAGTCCCATCATTATCAAGATTCATATTGCAAAACAAAGATTTAATAGGGGACACATCAATAACTTTTAGATCTTCATCTTTATTTTCATAGGAACTAGAAGAACATGCTCTTATAAAGGCAGCTTTCTTAGCACGCATCCTAGCTGTTCTTTCTTTGCACTCATCAATGGAAATTCTCATGGCTTTGAGAGACTCATTGATATCATGCTTAGGTGGAATAGATCTAAGTTTCAAATAATCAACATCAAGAGAAATTCTATCAACGTTCCTAGCAAAATCATCAATCTTAAGCAATTTTTCTTATATCATAGCATTAAAATTCTTTTGCGAAGTAACAACTTCTTTCATATTAGATTCAAAATCAGAGGGCGTATTATTATAATTTCCATAAGAATTGTTGTAGGAATTGCCATAATTATTAGAGGGATTACTAGGGTAAGGCCTAGGATTGAAATTTCCTCTATACGCGTTGTTACCAAAATTGTTCCTACCAACAAAATTCACATCCATAGATTCATTATTATTCTCAATCAAAGTAGACAAGGGCATATCATTAGGATCAGAAGAAACACTCTTATTAGCAAATAATTTCATAAGTTCATCCACCTTTCCACTCAAAACATTAATTTCTTCTATCGCATGCACCTTTTTATTAGTAGATCTTTCAGTATGCCATTGAGAATAATTAACCATAATATTATCTAGGAGTTTAGTAGCTTATCCTAAAGTGATTTCCATAAAAGTGCCTCCCACGACCGAATCTAAAAGATTTCTAGAAGCAAAATTCAATCCGGCATAAAATTTTTGTATAATCATCCACAAATTTAAACCATGAGTAGGGCAATTACGTATCATTAGTTTCATTCTCTCCCAAGCTTGTGCAACATGTTCATGATCAAGTTACTTAAAATTCATAATATCGTTTCTAAGAGAGATGATCTTAGCGGGAGGAAAATACTTAGAGATAAAAGCATCTTTACACTTATTCCATGAATCAATACTATTTTTAGGCAAAGACGAAAACCAAGCTTTAGCACGATCTCTAAGCGAAAAAGGAAATAGCTTCAATTTAAAAATATCATTATCCACATATTTCTTCTTGTGCATGTCACACAAATCAACAAAGCTATTTAGATGGGTAGCGGCATCTTCACTAGGAAGGCCGGAGAACGGATCTTTCATGACAAGATTCAGCAAAGCAGCATTAATTTCACAAGATTCAGCATTGGTAAGAGGAGCAATCGGAGTGCTAATAAAATCATTGTTGTTGATATTGGTGAAGTCACAAAATTTAGTACTATCTTGAGCCATTGTGACAAGCAAGCAAACTAACACACAAGAAAACAAAACGCAAGCGGGCAAAAAGAGGCAAATAGAGAGGGAGGATAGAGAGAGAGGGCGAATAAAATGGCAAGGGTGAAGTGGGGGAGAGGAAAACGAGAGGCAAATGGCAAATAATGTAATGTGGGAGATAAGGGTATGTGATGGGTACTTGGTATGTTGACTTTTGCGTAGACCTCCCCGGCAACGGCGCCAGAAATCCTTCGTGTTACCTCTTGAGCACTGCGTTGGTTTTCCCCGAAGAGGAAGGGATGATGCAGCAAAGTAGCATAAGTATTTCCCTTCGTTTTTGAGAACCAAGGTATCAATCCAGTAGGAGGCTACGCGCAAGTCCCTCGTACCTGCACAAAACAAATAAATCCTCGCAACCAACGCAAATAGGGGTTGTCAATCCCCATAGGGCCACTTACGAGAGTGAGATCTGATAGATATGATAAAGATAATATTTTTGGTATTTTTGTGATAAAGATGCAAAGTAAAATAAAGTCAAAGTAAATAGCAAAGGAAATAAATAAGTAGTAGGAGATCAATATGATTAAGATAGACCCGGGGGCCATAGGTTTCACTAGTGGCTTCTCTCAAGAGCATAAGTATTCTACGGTGGGTGAACAAATTACTGTTGAGCAATTGACAGAATTGAGCATAGTTATGAGAATATCTAGGTATGATCATGTATATAGGCATCACGTCCGAGACAAGTAGACCGACTCCTGCCTGCATCTACTACTATTACTCCACTCATCGACCGCTATCCAGCATGCATCTAGAGTATTAAGTTAAAAACAGAGTAACGCCTTAAGCAAGATGACATGATGTAGAGGGATAGACTCATGCAATATGAAGAAAACCCCATCTTGTTATCCTCGATGGCAACAATACAATACGTGCCTTGCTGCCCTTACTGTCACCGGGAAAGGACACCGCAAGATTGAACCCAAAGCTAAGCACTTCTCCCATTGCAAGAAAGATCAATCTAGTAGTCCAAACCAAACTGATAATTCGAAGAGACTTGCAAAGATAACCAATCATACATAAAAGAATTCAGAGAATATTCAAATATTATTCATAGATAGACTTGATCATAAACCCACAATTCATCGGTCTCAACAAACACATCGCAAAAAGAAGATTACATCGAATAGATCTCCACAAGAGAGGGGGAGATCATTGTATTGAGATCCAAAAAGAGAGAAGAAGCCATCTAGCTAATAACTATGGACCCGTAGGTCTGAGGTAAACTACTCACACTTCATCGAAGAGGCTATGGTGTTGATGTAGAAGCCCTCCGTGATCGATGCCCCCTCCGGCGGAGCTCCGGAACAGGCCCCAAGATGGGATCTCGTGGATACAGAAAGTTACGACAGTGGAATTAGGGTTTTGGCTCCTGTTCTGGTCGTTTGGGGGTACGTGGATATATATAGGAGGAAGGAGTACGTCGGTGGAGCAACAGGGGGCCCACGAGGGTGGAGGGCGCGCCTGGTGGGGGTGGGCGCGCCCCCCTACCTCGTGGCCTCCTGTTTTATTTCTTGACGTAGGGTCCAAGTCTCTCTGGTCTTATTCATTGAGAACATCACGTTCCCGAAGGTTTCATTCCGTTTGGACTCCGTTTGATATTCCTTTTCTTCGAAACCCTAAAACAGGCAAAAACCGCAATTCTGGGCTGGGCCTCCGATTAATAGGTTAGTCCCAAAAATAATATAAAAGTGGACAATAAAGCCCAATAATGTCCAAAACAGTAGATAATATAACATGGAGCAATCAAAAATTATAGATACGTTGGAGATGTATCATGCATCCAACTTGCTTGCTCATGAAGACCTCGGGCATTTGAGGAAGCCCATCATCGGAATATACAAGCCAAGTTCTATAATGAAAATTCCCACTAGTATATGAAAGTGATAACTCAAGAGACTCTCTATATGAAGAACATGGTGCTACTCTAAAGCACAAGTGTGGTAAAAGGATAGTAACATTGTCCCTTCTCTCTTTTCTCTCATTTTTTATTTTTTTTTCTCTCTTTTTTTTCTTTTTTTCTTTTTTTTGTAGGCTTCTTTGGCCACTCTCTTTTTTGGGGGGCTTCTTTGGCCACTTTTATTTTGATAACCCCGCATGGGAAAATGTTCTAATAATGATGATCATCACACTTTTATTTACTTACAACTCAATATTACAACTCGATACTAGAACAAAGATATGACTCTATATGAATGCCTCCGGCAGTGTACCGGGATGTGCAATGATCTAGCGTAGCAATGACATGAAAAAATGGACAAGCCATGAAAACATCATGCTAGCTATCTTACGATCATGCAAAGCAATATGACAATGATGCTCAAGTCATGTATATGATGATGATGGAAGTTGCATGGCAATATATCTCGGAATGCTATGGAAATGCCATAATAGGTAGGTATGGTGGCTGTTTTGAGGAAGATATAAGGAGGCTTATGTGTGATAGAGCGTATCATATCAAGGGGTTTGGATGCACCGGCGAAGTTTGCACTGACTCTCAAGGTGAGAAAGGGCAATGCACGGTACCGAAGAGGCTAGCAATGATGGAAGGGTGAGAGTGCGTATAATCCATGGACTCAACATTAGTCATAAAGAACACACATACTTATTGCAAAAATCTATTAGTCATCGAAACAAAGTACTACTCGCATGCTCCTAGGGGGGTAGATTGGTAGGAAAAGACCACCGCTCGTCCCCGATCGCCAGTCATAAGGAAGACAATCAATAAATACCTCATGCTCCAACTTCGTTACATAACGGTTCACCATACGTGCATGCTACGGGAATCACAAACTTCAACACAAGTATTTATACAATCCACAAGTACCCACTAGCATGACTCTAATATCACCATCTTTATATCGCAAAACTATTGCAAGGAATCAAACATATCATATTTAGTAATCTGCAAGTTTTATGTAGGATTTTATGACTAACCATGTGAATGAGCAATTCCTGTCATCTCTCTAAATAGATATAAGTGAAGCAAGAGAGTTTAATTCTTTCTACAAAAGATATGCACATGCTCTAACAAATATAAGTGAAGCAAAAGAGCATTCTACAAATGGCGGTTTTCTATGTGAAGAGAAACAGGCAATCCAAACTTCAAATGATATAAGTGAAGCACATGAAGCATTCTATAAAGCCATACTCAAAAGATATAAGTGAAGTGCAATGAGCATTCTATAAATCAACCATGGAATATCTCATACCAGCATGGTGCATCAAAGAAAAGTGAAAACTAAATGCAAAAGACGCTCCAAGACTTGCACATGTCCATGAACGAAACGAATCCGAAAACATACCGATACTTATTGAAGAAAGATGGGATGCCTTCTAGGGCTTCCCCAAGCTTAGACGCTTGAGTCTCCTTGAATATTTACTTGGGGTGCCTTGGGAATACCCAAGCTTGAGGACTTTCCTCTCCAACTTCTCCCCACATTGAGACCTCCTCGATCTTTGAACACTTCATCCACATAAAACTCAACAGGAAGCTCGGTAAGATCCGTTAGTATAATAAAGCAAATCACTAATCTAAGTACTGTTGTAGCTACTGTAATATAACTTTTCCATGGCTTAATCCACTGATAGAAATCGACGGTTTCATCAAAACAAGCAAACTATGCATCAGAAACAGAATCTGTCTTAAACAAGACAGTCTGCATTAATCTGAACATTCACCATATTTATGGTACTCCAAAAATTCTGAAACAATAAGGAAAAATAAACAATTTGTATAGAAAGACAGTGCAAAAGGTTTCAGATCCTTTTGACACTCCAGTAAAAAATGTAAAATCGCGCACTACAGCCAAAATTTCTATTTTGCACCACACAAACCAACAAGCAATGTAAACATCCTAAAGGCAAACCTTGGCACATTTTTTTTAACTTCATAAAAGCACACAACAGAAATAAATGACTCTCTAAAACTTCCGGGTTGTCTCCCTAGCAGCGCTTTCTTTAAAGCTATTAAGCTAGGCATATAGTGCTCAAGTAATGGATCCACCCGGATCCCAAGGTATATCAAAGCCAATTTTAATTAACAATGATTTGTGATTTAGTAGTGAGAACAAAGTAACATATATCATGTAACAACAAAGTCTAACTCTCTTCCTATGCATCGGCATGCCATAAAAGAACAATTCATGCACATATAGTAAATTCCAATGCGTAGTATAAACAGTTTCTTGCAATTTTATCATATTGGAAACAAGGAGAGGCGGACATGTAGTTCCTCTCTCATAATAATTGCAAGTAGGAGCAGCAAGCACATGCATATTATATCTATCAAAATCATCATCTGTAGTAGTAAAACGCAACCCATCAATATAATCCTTAATAAGGGCAAACTTCTCCGATATAGTGTAGTTGGGAGAATTCAAAAAGATAATAGGACTATCACGCGTGGGTGCAATAGCAACAATTTCATGTTTAACATAAGGAACTATAGCAATTTCATATCCATAATGTCGGGGGCGATGCTGATTCCCGCCAACACCTATGGGGACAGGGCCCCTTTCGGTTCGGTGGGGGGCGGAGAGCGCACAAAGAGCGGATCGAGGCAGTGCACGCGGGGGGGGGGGATTTTACCCAGCTTCGGGCCGCACGGATGCGTAAAACCCTACTGCTGCTTGTTTGTGTATATTGGATTCTTGCTCAGGAGCGATAGACGCTGCCAGACTGAGCTTGAGAGTGTTCCTGGTGTTGAACGAGCCGAACTGGCCTAACCTCTCTACTTCCGGAACTGCGGAACCTCCTCTACTTCCGGAACTGCCGAATCCCTTCTACGCTGCGCTTGGGCCTCCTTTTATACTCAAGGGGTCACCGACAGGGGGCAACGTAGACAAAAAGGGTAAAAATGGAAAAGGATGCGGTAGGTGCAGCTACCGCTACTGTGGATACAGTGCACCCTACCTAACTCTGATGGCAGGGGACAAGGGCATTAAATGCCTGTCTGAGTCTCCTAAACAGTGCAAAAGGTGACCGTTTGGAGCGCCACCATTTGCCACGATGGGCTTCTCTTCATCTCTGCTTGCCACCACGTACCCCTAGCTGCACGGCCTCCCGCCACGTGTGCTTGGGAGAGTCCCAGAGCGACACGTTAGCAGGTGAGCTGGAGCGCGGGCACAAAGTGGGGGTTTCCCGCGGCAAGCTCCTTGCCACGGCCGTCGTCTTGTCGCATCTGGAAGCTTGTTGCTTCGCCGGATCTTGCCGGGACGCGGAGCGCGTCGCGGCAAGCTTTTTTGGTATGTCTTGAGTGGCCTTCCCGGCAAGCTCCTCTTGTCGGGGTCTTGTCTCTTCCCGGCAAGCTCCTCTTGCCGGGGCCTTGGTTGGCCTTCCCGGCAAGCTCCTCTTGCCGGGGCCTTGATTTGAATACTTTGTTCTTGAATGGTCTTCAAGGGAACCACGGAGGGTCCTGGCGGTCGCCCGGCAAGCCTTGCCGCGGGGCACTGCAACTGCCCGTGCACGAGTTCGGGGTAATAGGGTACCCCTACTCTAGTACACCGACAGGAGCCCCCGGGCCTGGGCCATACACGGTGCCGAGCGCTGTTGGGCCAGGCCTAAAACAGTGCACGGGCATGCGCGGCCTAGGTCACGCTGAATCTAACTCCGCTCCCACCGCGCACGCCCAGAACGGCACGCGTCAAACGTGACGTCGTGGGAGAGATCGTGGGAGTTTGCGTGCGCGGGGCTAAGCTCCCCGAGCATGCGTCAGGCCATGATGATGAGGACGGTTCACGCCCTCCTCCTTAACCGTGGACGATTCTTGGCACTCACAGCCCCCAGCGATACTGGCTTGCCGGGAAGGCTTTTATCTTCAGCAGAGAACTTTGACGTTCTCGATGCCGGCTTCCGGCAAGCTCGTTGCCAGGAAGACTTTTATCTTCAGCAGAGAACTTTGCCGTTCTCGATGCCGGCTTCCGGCAAGGTGGCTGCCAGGAAGACTTTTATCTTCGGCAGAGAATTTTGACGTTCTCGATGCCGGCTTCCGGCAAGCTGGTTGCCAGGAAGGCTTTTATCTTCAGCAGAGAACTTTGACATTCTTGATGCTGGCTTCCGGCAAGCTGGTTGCCAGGAAGGCTTTTATCTTCAGCAGAGAACTTTGACGTTCTCGATGCAGGCTTCCGGCAAGATGGTTGCCAGGAAGACTTTTATCTTCAGCAGAGAACTTTGACGTTCTCGATGCCGGCTTCCGGCAAGCTGGTTGCCAGGAAGGCTTTTATCTTCAGCAGAGAACTTTGATGTTCTCGATGCCGGCTTCCGGCAAGCTGGTTGCCAGGAAGGCTTTTATCTTCAGCAGAGAACTTTGACGTTCTCGATGCCGGCTTCCGGCAAGCTGGTTGCCAGGAAGGCTTTTATCTTCAGCAGAGAACTTTGACGTTCTCGATGCCGGCTTCCGGCAAGCTGGTTGCCAGGAAGGCTTAGGGCGAAGAACTTCGTCGCTCTTGACACCGGCTCCCGGCAGGATCGTTGCCGGAAAGGCTTATGTTGAAGAGTGTCATCGTTCTTGACGCCGACTTCCGGCAAGATCGTTGCCGGAAAGGCTTAGGGCGAAGAACTTCGTCGCTCTTGACACCGGCTCCCGGCAGGATCGTTGCCGGAAAGGCTTATGGCGAAGAGCGTCGTCGTTCTTGACGCCGGCTTCCGGCAAGATCGTTGCCGGAAAGGCTTAGGGCGAAGAACTTCGTCGCTCTTGACACCGGCTCCCGGCAAGATCGTTGCCGGAAAGGCTTATGGCGAAGAGCGTCGTCGTTCTTGACGCCGACAAGGTTGGCCCTAAGGGCGTTGCCAGCCCCGGGCCATAACTACGTTCAAACATAGCAAGTGATTAGCATCCGAAGTGCACTAGACTTGCTTGCGAATTTTGACGCTTGTTGTATATTCCCTATGCCAGCTGGAATGCTTTCCGGTGCGTACGATCCAGCCAGTAGCGCTTGAGGGAACGGGCCCTTAGCGGCTATTCGGGAACAACGCCTCCCGAAAAGGTTTACCTTCTTGGTTCTAGCGCAACCGCACAAGTTGCCGAGCGGACTCGAGGCAACATGGAGCGCAACTAGCCCCGAGAAGGCTCCTCGGCATACAGGTCTATGCAGAAATCTCAAATAAATAGCGCATGCTATCTTCCTGTTCAACCCCTCTTTGTACGTCCACCCTACGCTTTATAGGGAAACTTGCCGGTGCAGACACCCTTGCCGCGAGCGCCGAGTGCGGAACTTCAGGAGCCTGCTGGCGGGGTCGCTACCGATAAGCAATCTCGTCGCAACTAGTTGCAGCTCGCTTAAGTTGTTGAGTGGACTCGAAACAAAGTAAGGGCGCTAGCAGCTCGCTTAAGTTGCTGAGCGGACTCGAAGCAAAGTAAGGGCGCTAGCAGCTCACTTAAGTTGTTGAGCGGACTCAAAACAAAGTAAGGGCGCGACTAGCTACGAGTTGATTCCTCCGCGCACAGGTTTTCCGTACAAAGAACAAGATCTCTGAGGCGGATAACCTTATATAGAAAGGAAATATCTAAAGTTTTGCGCGACTTAGCTTTTTCTGTCGCCGCACTGGCGTCGTTCTTTTGCTCGCCCGCTCCTTGGGAGCCATGACGATGAAGATTTAGCTTGCGTGCACGCCGGATCGGGTTCGCACGATCTCGACACCCCCTACCTGGCGCGCCAGAGATGTCGGGGGCGATGCTGATTCCCGCCAACACCTATGGGGACAGGGCCCCTTCGGTTCGGTGGGGGGCGGAGAGCGCACAAAGAGCGGATCGAGGCAGTGCACGCGGGGGGGGGGGAGTTTACCCAGCTTCGGGCCGCACGGATGCGTAAAACCCTACTGCTGCTTGTTTGTGTATATTGGATTCTTGCTCAGGAGCGATAGACGCTGCCAGACTGAGCTTGAGAGTGTTCCTGGTGTTGAATGAGCCGAACTGGCCTAACCTCTCTACTTCCGGAACTGCGGAACCTCCTCTACTTCCGGAACTGCCGAATCCCTTCTACGCTGCGCTTGGGCCTCCTTTTATACTCAAGGGGTCACCGACAGGGGGCAACGTAGACAAAAAGGGTAAAAATGGAAAAGGATGCGGTAGGTGTAGCTACCGCTACTGTGGATACAGTGCACCCTACCTAACTCTGACGGCAGGGGACAAGGGCATTAAATGCCTGTCTGAGTCTCCTAAACAGTGCAAAAGGTGACCGTTTGGAGCGCCACCGTTTGCCACGATGGGCTTCTCTTCATCTCTGCTTGCCACCACGTACCCCTAGCTGCACGGCCTCCCGCCACGTGTGCTTGGGAGAGTCCCAGAGCGACACGTTAGCAGGTGAGCTGGAGCGCGGGCACGAAGTGGGGGTTTCCCGCGGCAAGCTCCTTGCCGCGACCGTCGTCTTGTCGCGTCTGGAAGCTTGTCGCTTCGCCGGATCTTGCCGGGACGCAGAGCGCGTCGCGGCAAGCTTTCTTGGTATGTCTTGAGTGGCCTTCCCGGCAAGCTCCTCTTGCCGTGGTCGTGTCTCTTCCTGGCAAGCTCCTCTTGCCGGGGCCTTGGTTGGCCTTCCCGGCAAGCTCCTCTTGCCGGGGCCTTGATTTGAATACTTTGTTCTTGAATGGTCTTCAAGGGAACCACGGAGGGTCCTGGCGGTCTCCCGGCAAGCCTTGCCGCGGGGCGCTGCAACTGCCCGTGCACGAGTTCGGGGTAATAGGGTACCCCTACTCTAGTACACCGACACATAAGAATAATTCATATTGGCATCTTGGCCACAAGCATAGCAAGCATCATCAAAAGGGATATTTCAAAAGAATCAATGGGATCATAACAATAATCATAGCATCCATCCTTCGGTAAACACGAAAGGAAATTAAACAGTGTATGAGTTGAAGAGTTACTCTCGTTAGAAGGTGGGCATGGCTAGCTAATCTGCTCTTCCTCCTTTTGTTCTTCGCTCTCCTCAACATCTTTTTCATCCAATGAGCTAACAGTTTCATCAATTTCTTCTTCCATAGACTCCTGCAAAATATTAGTCTCTTCTCGAACAGCGAGGACTTTCTCAATAAATTCATCAATATCATAATTGTATTTATAATTCTTATAGTAATATTTAAGGATAGCTAAATTTTCAGGTCTATAAACTGGATCATCAAAATCTTCAAACTCTTTAAATAAAGATTCAGTTTCACAAGCACCCTTAAAAGCAATAAATTCTTTTATTCGTTCCACATCATAGTAATCATATATACCATTAGCATAAGAACCTAAGGTTTCATTATCATTAAAATTGTATGAAAAGGGAAGGTGTGGAGCCTTCATCCTAGAGCAACAAGTATAATCATATCTCAAGCATAGGTTCCGAGCATACCAATGCAACATATAAATTTAATCTCATAATAATCCCTAAAGTATTCACGTTGATCCAACGTGTCTCCCATTACATAATTGAATGGGGTTTTCTCAGGATTATCAAAGTAGTGCATAATATCTTTCACATAATGAGCATCGAGGGTTTTAGGAGGTTCCCCATCTCCATGAGTAGCAAGTAAACCTATTTTTTTGTATTTTGTGTTCCATATCCATAACTAAAGATAGAGAACAACTTAGAACAACAAATAAAAATTACTTAGTGATAAAGCAAACAAGCACACACGAGAATATTCACCCCACGCTATAACTCCCCGGCAATGGCGCCAGAAAAGGTCTTGATAACTGATAACCCACAAGTATAGGGGATCAATTGTAGCCTCTTTCGATAAGTAAGAGTGTCGAACCCAACGAGGAGCTAAAGGTAGAACAAATATTCCCTCAAGTTCTATCGACCACCGATACAACTCTACGCGCGCTTAACGTTCGCTTTACCTAGAACAAGTATGAAACTAGAAGTACTTTGTAGGTGTTGTTGGATAGGTTTGCAAGATAATAAAGAGCGCGTAAATAAAAAGTAGGGGATGTTTAGATAAAGACACCACTAAGTTAGGTTTAGTATAGAGCTTTTTATCACACAAGAAAGTTATTTGTCCCTAGGCAATCGATAACTAGACCGGTAATCATTATTGCACTTTTATTTGAGGGAGAGGCATAAGCTAACATACTTTCTCTACTTCGATCATAAGCACTTATGATTGGAACTCTAGCAAGCATCCTCAACTACTAAATATCATTAAGGTAAAACCCAACCATAGCATTATAAGGCATCAAGTCCTCTTTACTCCCATACGCAAACAACCTACTTACTCGGGTCTATGCTTCTGTCACTCACGCTACCCACCATAAGAAAATCATGAACATATTGCAAACCCTAGAGCGGGGTCCCTCACGCTTTCTCGACACGGAGAGCACCATAGGACTGCACCAATAATAAAACATGCAGCTCAAACCAATCACGATCATCAATTAACCCATAGGACAAAACGGATCTACTCAATCATCATAGGATAGTCATACATCATTGGGAAATAATATATAGCGTTAAGCACCATGTTTAAGTAGAGATTACAGCGGGTAAAAGAGGGGTTACACCGCTGCATAGAGGGAGAAGAGTTGGTGATTATGGCGGTGAAGTTGTTGGTGTAGATTGCGGTGATGATGATAGCCCCGGTGGCGTTCCGGCGCCACCGGAAGAGAGGGGGAGAGAGCCCCCTTCTTCTTATTCTTCCTTGACCTTCTCCCTAGATGGGAGAAGGGTTTCCCCTCTGGTCCTTGGTCTCCATGGCATGGGAGGGGCGAGAGCCCCTCCGAGATTGGATCTGTCTCTCTCTATTTCTGCATTTTAGATTCTGCCTTTCACCGTTTCTTATATTCCCGGAGATCCGTAACTCTGATTGGGATGAATTTTGGACATGATTTTTATCCGGTTATTAGCTTTCTTGCGGCAAAAGAAGGGCACCAACCGCCTTACGAGGTGTCCACGAGGGTTAGGGGCGCGCCCCCTGCCTCGTGGGATCCTTGAGCATCGTCTCGCGTTGATTTCACTTCCCAAAATTCACATAGATTCCAAAAAAAATCTCCGTCAATTTTTATCCTGTTTGGACTCTGTTTGATATGAATTTTCTGCGGAACAAAAAACATGCAACAAACAGGAACTGGCACTGGGCACTGGATCAATATGTTAGTCCCAAAAATAGTATAAAAAGTTGCCAAAAGTATATGAAAGTTGTATAATATTGGCATGGAACAAGCAAAAATTATAGATACGATGGAGACGTATCAGCATCTCCAAGCTTAATTCCTGCTCGTCTTTGAGTAGGTAAATTATAAAAGGTAATTTTTGATGTGGAATGCTACCTAGCATAATATTGATCATGTAATCTAATCATGACATGAATATTTAGACACGAGTGATTCAAAGCAATAGTCTATCATTTGACATTAAGACAATAATACTTCAAGCATACTAATAAAGCAATCATGTATTTTCAAAATAACATGGCTAAAGAAAGTTATCCCTACAAAATCATATGGTCTGGCTATGCTCCATCTTCATCACACAAAATATTCAAATCATGCACAACCCCAATGAGAGGCCAAGCAATTGTTTCATACTTTTGATGTTCTCAAACCTTTTCAACTTTCACGCAATACATGAGCGTGAGCCATGGACATAGCACTATAGGTGGAATAGAATATGATGGTGGAGGTTGTGTGGAGAAGACAAAAAAGGAGAAAGTCTCACATCGACGCGGCTAATCAACGAGCTATGGAGATGCCCATCAATTGATGTCAATGTGAGGAGTAGGGATTGCCATGCAACGGATGCACTAAGAGCTATAAGTGTATGAAAGCTCAAACTAGAAACTAAGTGGGCGTGCATCCAACTTGCTTGCTCATGAAGACCTCGGGCATTTGAGGAAGCCCATCATCGGAATATACAAGCCAAGTTCTATAATGAAAATTCCCACTAGTATATGAAAGTGATAACTCAAGAGACTCTCTATATGAAGAACATGGTGCTACTCTGAAGCACAAGTGTGGTAAAAGGATAGTAACATTGCCCCTTCTCTCTTTTTCTCTCATTTTTTTGTTTTTTTTTGTTTTTTTGTTTTTTTGTTTTGGTGGGCTTCTTTGGCCTCTTTTATTTTTGTAAAGTCCGGAGACTCATCCCAACTTGAGGGAATCATAGCTTCCATCATCCTTTCCTCACATGGGACAATGCTCTAATAATGATGATCATCACACTATATTTACTTACAACTCAATATTACAACTCGATACTAGAACAAAAATATGACTCTCTATGAATGCCTCCGGCGGTGTACCGGGATGTGCAATGATCTAGCGCGGCAATGACATAAAAACGGACAAGCCATGAAAACATCATGCTAGCTATCTTACGATCATGCAAAGCAATATGACAATGATGCTCAAGTCATATGATGATGATGGAAGTTGCATGGCAATATATCTCGGAATGGCTATGGAAATGCCATGATAGGTAGGTATGGTGGCTGTTTTGAGGAAGAGATAAAGAGGTTTATGTGTGATAGAGCATATCATATCACGGGATTTGGATGCACCGGCGAAGTTTGCACCAACTCTCGAGGTGAGAAAGGGCAATGCACGGTACCGAAGTGGCTAGCAATGATGGAAGGGTGAGAGTGCGTATAATCCATGGACTCAACATTAGTCATAAAGAACTTACATACTTATTGCAAAAGTCTATTAGCTATCTAAACAAAGTACTATGTGCATGCTCCTAGGGGATAGATTGGTAGGAAAATACCATCGCTCGTCCCTAACCGCCACTCATAAGGAAGACAAACAATAAATAAATCATGCTCCGACTTCATCACATAACGGTTCACCATACATGCATGCTACGGGAATCACAAACTTCAACACAAGTATTTATACAATCCACAACTACCCACTAGCATGACTCTAATATCACCATCTTTATATCGCAAAACTATTGCAAGGAATCAAACATATCATATTCAGTGATCTACAAGTTTTATGTAGGATTTTATGAATAACCATGTGAATGACCAATTCATGTCATCTCTCTAAATAGATATAAGTGAAGCAAGAGAGTTTAATTCTTTCTACAAAAGATATGCCCATGCTCTAACAAATATAAGTTAAGCAGAAGAGCATTCTACAAATGGCGGTTTTCTATGTGAAGAGAAACAGGCAATCCAAACTTCAAATGATATAAGTGAAGCACATGAAGCATTCTATAAAGCCATACTCAAAAGATATAAGTGAAGTGCAATGAGCATTCTATAAATCAACCAAGGACTATCTCATACCAGCATGGTGCATCAAAGAAAAGTGAAAACTAAATGCAAAATACGCTCCAAGATTTACGCATATCATGTGACGAATAAAAATATAGCTCCAAGTAAAATTACCGATGATTGTTAAAAGAAAGAGGAGATGCCTTCCGGGGCATCCCCAAGCTTGGTTGCTTGGGAGTCCTTGAATATTTCCTTGGGGTGCCTCGGGCATCCCCAAGCTTAGGCTTTTGCCACTCCTTATTCCTTCATCCATCGTGATCTCTCCCAAAACTTGAAAACTTCAATCACACAAAACTTAACAGAAAGTTCGGTAAGATCCGTTGGTATAATAAAGCAAATCACTACTCTAAGTACTGTTGCAAACCAATTAATATTTTGTTTTTGCATTGTAGCTACTGCAATATAACTTTTACATGGCTTAATCCACTGATAGAAATTGATAGTTTCATCAAAACAAGCAAACTATGCATCAAAAACAGAATCTGTCTTAAACAGGACAGTCTGTAGTAATCTGAACATTCACCATACTTCTGGTACTCCACAAATTCTTAAAAAAATTAGGAAAAATAAAAACTTTGTATAGAAAGACAGTGGAAAAAGTCTCAAAACCATTTAACATTCCGGTAAAAAATGTAAAATCGCGCATTACAGCCAAAGTTTCTGTTCTGCACCGCACAAACCAACAAGCAATGTAAACATCCTAAAGGCAAATCTTGGCACATTATTATTATAATACAATGGAATTGTACAAGGGTATAATTATTTTTGTTGAAAATTTTCTGTAATCAAGATTCATAAAGTTTCTGTGAGCATGAACAAAGTTCAAGGAGCTCCCCCACTTCAACAATGCTTGTCTCTCTCACTTTCACTTTCCTTTTTGAAAAGTTTTGGGTTCCCCTCTTTATTTTTATTTGTTTTTAAACTATATAAAAGCACTAAATAGAAATAAATGACTCTCTGAAACTTCCGGGTTGTCTCCCTGGCAGCGCTTTCTTTAAAGCCATTAAGCTAGGCATATAGTGCTCAAGTAATGAATCCACCCGGATCCCAAGGTATATAAAAGCCAATTTTAATTAACAATGATTTGTGATTTAGTAGTGAGCACAAATTAACATATATCATGCAACAACGAAGTCTAACTCTATTCCTATGCATTGGCATGTCATAAAAGAACAATTCATGCACACATAGTAAAGGCCAATGCATAGTATAAGAAGTTTCTTGCAATTTTATCATATTGGAAACATAGAGAGGCGGAGATTTAGTTTCTCTCTCATAATAATTGCAAGTAGGAGCAGCAAGCACATGCATATTATATCTATAAAAACCATCATGTGTAGTATTAAAACGCAACCCATCAATATAATCCTTAATAAGGGCAAACTTCTCCGATATAGTGTAGTTGGGAGAATTCAAAAAGATAATAGGACTATCATGTGTGGGTGAATAGCAACAATGTCATGTTTAACATAAGGAACTATAGCAAGTTCATCTCCATGAGCATAATTCATATTGGCATCTTGGCCACAAGAATAGCAAGCATAAAGTTCATCAAAAATGGATATTTCAAACGAATCAACGGGATCATAGCATTCATCCTTCGGTAAGAACCAAGGGACATTAAATAATGTATGAGTTGAAGAGTTACTCTCATTAGAAGGTGGGTACAGGTAGCTAATCCGCTCTTCCTCCTTTTGTTCTTCGCTCTCCTCATCATCTTTTTCATCCAAAGAGCTCACAGTTTCATCAATTTCTTCTTCCATAGACTCCTGTAAAATATTAATCTCTTCTTGGACAGTGGAGACTCTCTCAATAAAATCATCAATATCAGAATTGAATTCATAATTCTCATAGCAATATCTAAGTATAGCAAAATTTTCAGGTCTGTAAACAGCATCATCAAGATTTTCACACTCTTTAAACAAAGAATCAATTTCATAAGCACCCATAAAAGCAACGAATTCTTTTATTCGTTCCACATCATAGTAATCATATATACCATTAGCATATGAATCTAATCTTTCATTATCACTAAATTCGCATGAAAAGGGAAGGTGTGGAGCCTTCATCCTAGAGAAACAAGTATAATCATATCTCAAGCATAGTTGTTGAGCATACCAATGCAACATATAAATTTGATCCCATAATAGTTTCCCTTTTGAGTCAAGCGATAATCCCTAAAGTATTCACGTTGATCCAACGTGTCTCCCATAACATTATTGAATGGGGTTTTCTTAGGATTATCAAAGTAGTACATGATCTCTTTCACATAATGAGCATTGAGGGTTTTAGGAGGTTCCCCATCTCCATGAGTAGCAAGTAAACCTAATTTTTTTGGTATTTCGTGTTCCATATCCATAACTAAATATAGAGAACAACTTAGAACAACAAATAAAAATTACTTAGTGATAAAGCAAACAAGCACACACGAGAATATTCACCCCACGCTATAACTCCCCGAAAAATGGTGCCAGAAAAAGGTCTTGATAACACACAAGTATAGGGGATCAATTGTAGCCTCTTTCGATAAGTAAGAGTGTCAAAACCAACGAGGAGCTAAAGGTAGAACAAATATTCCCTCAAGTTCTATTGACCACCGATACAACTCTACGCACGCTTAACGTTCACTTTACCTAGAACAAGTATAAAACTAGAAGTACTTTGTAGGTGTTGTTGGATAGGTTTGCAAGATAATAAAGAGCGCGTAAATAAAAAGTAGGGGCTGTTTAGATAAAGAAACAACTAAGTTAGGTTTAGTAGAGAGCTTTTTGTCACACAAGAAAGTTATTTGTCCCTAGGCAATCGATAACTAGACCGGTAATCATTATTGCAATTTTATTTGAGGGAGAGGCATAAGCTAACATACTTTCTCTTCTTGGATCATACGCACTTATGATTGGAACTCTAGCAAGCATCCGCAACTACTAAAGATCATTAAGGTAAAACCTAACCATAGCATTATAAGGCATCAAGTCCTCTTTACTCCCATACGCAAACAACCTACTTACTCAGGTCTGTGCTTCTGTCACTCACACCACCCACCATAAGCAAATCATGAACATATTGCAAACCCTACAGAGGGGATCCCTCATGCTTGCGCGACACAGAGAGCACAATAGGATAGCACCAATAATAAAACATGCAACTCAAACCAATCACGATCATCAATTAACCCATAGGACAAAACAGATCTACTCAATCATCATAGGATAGCCATACATCATTGGGAAATAATATATAGCGTTAAGCACCATGTTTAAGTAGAGATAACAGAGGGTAAAAGAGGGGTTACACTGCTGCATAGAGGGGGGAAGAGTTGGTAATGATGGCAGTGAAGTTGTTGGTGTAGATAGCGGTGATGATGATGGCCCCGGTGGCATTCCGGCGCCACCGAAAGAGAGGGGGGTAGAGCCCCCTCCCCCCTTCTTATTCTTCCTTGACCTTCTCCCTAGATGGGAGAAGGGTTTCCCCTCTGGTCCTTGGTCTCCATGGCATGGGAGGGGCGAGAGCCCCTCCGAGATTGGATATGTCTCTCTGTCTATCTCTCTCTCTGTTTCTGCGTTTCAGATTATGCCCTTTCATCATTTCTTATATTCTCGGAGATCTGTAACTCCGATTAGGCTGAATTTTGGACACAATTTTTATCTGTATATTAGCTTCCTTGCGGCGAAAGAAGGGCACCAACCACCTTATGGGGTGTCCACGAGGGTCAGGGGCGCGCCCCCTGCCTCGTGGGACCCTCGAGCATCGTCTCGCGTTGATTTCACGTCCCCTAATTCACATATATTCCAAAAAATCTTCGTCGGTTTTTATCCCGTTTGGACTCCGTTTGATATGGATTTTTTGCGAAACAAAAAATATGCAACAAACAGGAACTGGCATTGGGCACTGGATCAATATGTTAGTCCCAAAAATAGTATAAAAAGTTGCCAAAAGTATATGAAAGTTGTATAATATTGGCATGGAACAATCAAAAATTATAGATACGACGGAGATGTATCAATAACCCACAAGTATAGGGGATCAATTATAGCCTCTTTCGATAAGTAAGAGTGTCGAACCCAATGAGGAGCTAAAGGTAGAACAAATATTCCCTCAAGTTCTATCGACCACCGATACAACTCTATGCACGCTTAACGTTCGTTTTACCTAGAACAAGTATGAAACTAGAAGTACTTTGTAGGTGTAATGGGATAGGTTTGCAAGAATATAAAGAGAACGTAAATAAAAACTAGGGGCTGTTTTAGGTAAAGAAGCAATAAAGTTAGTATAGCAAGTGTGGAAAAGTGGTGGTAGGAGTTGTGAAATTGTCCCTAAGCAATTGACTACGTTACTAGACCGATAACAAGTTTTATGTGGGAGAGGCCACTGCTAGCATGTCATCGCTGACTTGGAATTCTATGCACTTATGATTGGAACTATTATCAAGCATCCGCAACTACTAACGTTCATTAAGGTAAAACCCAATCATAGCATTAAGATATATTGGTCCCCCTTCAATCCTGTATGCATCAATTTCTATGCTAGGTTGAAGCTTCTGTCACTCTTGCCCTCCAATACATAGTCCTATCAACATACAACTAACCCTATGGTATGATCCACGCGCGCGCTCATATGATGGGACCAAAGGACAGCAACATAACCACAAGCAAATTAAACCAATCATAGCAATTCACCAATTACCGATAGGACAACGAAAATCTACTAAGACATCATAGGATGGCAACACATCATTGGATAATAATATGAAGCATAAAGCACCATGTTCAAGTAGAGGTTACAGCGGGTTGCGGGAGAGTGGACAACTATAGATAGATGGGGGAAGGTGATGAAGATGTTGGTGCAGATGACGGAGGTGTTGGTGTAGATTGCGGTGACAATTATGGCCCCGACGGCGTTCCAGCGCCACCGGGAGAGAGGGGGAGAGAGCCCCTCTTCTTCTTCTTCTTCTTCCTTGACCTTCTCCCTAGATGGGAGAAGGGTTTCCCCTCTGGTCCATGGCCTCCATGGTGGCGGAGGGGCGAGAGCCCCTCTGAGATTGGATCTGTCTCTCTGTCTCTCTCTGTTTCTGCGTTCGAGATTCTGGCCTTTCATCGTTTCTTATATTCCCGGAGATCCGTAACTCCGATTGGGCTGAAATTTTAACACGATTTCTATCCGAATATTGGCTTTCTTGTGGAGAAAAAGGGCACCAACCGCCTTACGGGTGGCCACAAGGGCCCAGGGCACGCCCCCTGCCTCGTGGCCCCCTCGGGCATCGTCTCGCGTTGATTCTTCTTCCCAAAAATCACATATATTCCAAAAATAATCTCCGTTAGTTTTTATCCCTTTGGACACCGTTTGATATGGATTTTCTACGAAACAAAAAACATGCAACGAACAGGAACTGGCACTAGGCACTGGATCAATATGTTAGTCCCAAAAATAGTATAAAAAGTTGCCAAAAGTATATGAAAGTTGTATAATGTTGGCATGGAACAATAAAAAATTATAGATACAATGGAGACGTCTCATGGGCCTTACTGGAGGAGAGGAGAAAGGCCACATGAGAGGTGCGCCCCCCCCCTTCCCAAACCGAATTATACTAGGGGAGGGGGGCGTCCCCCCTCTTTCCTTCTCCCTCTTTCTCCCTTCCCATTTTCCCTCTCCGGTGGAAGGAAGGAGGGGGGCCGAATCCTACTTGGACTAGGAGTCCAAGTAGGACTCCCCCCTTATGGCGCTCCCCCTTAGGCCGGCCACCTCCTCCTCCCCCTTTATATACGGAGGTGGGGGCACCCCAAAGACACAATAGACAATCTCTTAGTCGTGTGCGGTGCCCCCCCTCCACAGTTCAACACCTCGGTCATATCGTCGTAGTGCTTAGGTGAAGCCCTGCGCTGGTAACTTCATCATCACCGTCACCACGCCATCATGCTGACAGAACTCCCCCTTGTCCTCAATTGGATCAATTGCTCGAGGGACGTCATCATGCTGAACGTGTGCTGAACACGGAGGTGTCGTACGTTCGTCCTAGGATCGGTTGGATCGTGAAGACGTTCGACTACATCAACCATATTACTAAATGCTTCCGCCTTTGGTCTATGAGGGTACGTGGACACTGTTAACCCACAAGTATAAGGGATCACAACGGTTTCGGGAGTAGAGTATTCAACCCAAATTTATAGATTCGACACAAGGGGAGCCAAAGAATATTTGAAGGTATTAGTAGCTGAGTTGTCAATTCAACCACCCCTGGAGATTAATTATCTGCAGCAAAGTGATCAGTAGCAAAGTAGAATGATAGTTTGTATAATAGTAGCAGTAGCAATGGTAACGGTAACAGTGATAGCAGTAGTAACTTAGCAAGAACAATATAAGATAAATTCGTAGGCATTAGATCGGTGACTTGTTGGATGATATTCATCATGAGACAGTTATAACCTAGGGCGATGCGGCACTAGCTCCAGTTCGTCAATATAATGTAGGCATGTATTCCGTAAATAGTCATACGTGCTTATGGAAAGAACTTGCATGACATCTTTTGTCCTACCCTCCCGTGGCAGCGGGGTCCATATTGGAAACTAAGGGATATTAAGGCCTCCTTTTAATAGAGAATCGGAACAAAGAATTAACACATAGTGAATACATGAAGTCCTCAAACTACGGTCATCACCGGAGAAGTCCCGGTTATTGTCACTCTGGGGTTACCGGATCATAACACGTACTCCCTCCGGTCCTTTTTAGTTTGCATATAAGATTTCTCTGAAGTCAAACCTGGTAAACTTTGACCAAGTTTATAGAAAAAATACAAACATTTAGAATGTGAAATCAACAACATTAGATGCGTCATGACTTTACTTTTCATATTGTACAAATTTAGCATTATAGATGTTAATATTTTTCATATAAATATGGTCACACTTTACGTAGTTTGACTTCAGACAATCCTTATATGCAGAGTAACAAGGACCGGAGGGAGTAGTAGGTAACTATAACTTGCAAGATCGGATCTAGAACAAGGATATAATGGTGATAACATAAACGGTTCAGATCTGAAATCATGCCACCCGAGCCCAAAGTGACAAGAGTTAAGCATGGCAAAGTCATAGCAACATCAATCCTAAAACATAGTGGATACTAGGGATCAAGCTCTAACAAAACTAACTTGATTACATGATGAATCTCATCCAACTCCTCACCGACCAGCGAGCCTACGAAGGAATTACTCACTCCGGGTGGGGAGCATCATAGAATTGGCGATGGAGAAGGGTTCATTATGAAGAAGAACAAAGATCCCCCTCTCTGAAGCCCCAAACGGACTCCAGATCTGGCCTCCCGATGAAGAACAGGAGGTGACGGCGGCTCCATCTCATGGATCACGATAATTCTTTCTCCCTGATTTTTTCTGGAAAATAGGCATTTATGGAGTTGGAATCAGGGTCTGCGGGGCCACCAGGTGGGGAGAACCCACCTGGGCGCGCCAGGTGAGCGGGGCGCGCCCTGGTGGGTTGTGCCCACCCAGGTGCCCCCCTTCGGTAGGTCTTGGCTCCAGAAATTCTTATATATTATATAAAAATTCCTCGCAAAGTTTCGTTCCATTCCGAGAACTTTTATTTCTGCACAAAAACAACACCATGGTAGTTCTGCTGAAAACATCATCAGTTCGGGGTTAGTTTCATTCAAATCATGCAAATTAGATTCCAAAACAAGAGGAAAAGCGTTAGGAAAAGTAGATACGTTGGGGACGTATCAACTCCCCCAATCTTAAACCTTTGCTTGTCCTCAAGCAATTCAGTTGATAAATTGAAAGTGAAAAATAAAAACTTTTGCGAACTCTTTTGCTCTTGTTTGCACAAATAAGCTTAAACAGCACCCATGTTTTCAACCAACATTATAACTAACCATGACGACAATAACTCTTAAAGATTATATTAACTCATATCAATGACATAATCAGCTAGCGAGCAATAATAAGACATCTCAAACGGCAACATGTTGTCAAAATGACCATGATATTATATGACAATAGTGGTATCTCGCTAGCCCTTTCTGAGACCGCAAAACATAAATGCAGAGCACCTCCAATGTCCAAGCAGCGACTAAACATTGTAACTCATGGTAGAAAAGATCCATTCATGATGCACCCAACATTAGCTACACACAATGCATAAGTCATGACAGATGTGCTCTCAGGTTCTAGCGCTTGTTTTAGAAGGTGATGACACAACATAAAAGTAAATAGATAGTCCCTTCCCAGAGGGAAGCAGTGATTTGCAGAGGTGCCAGAGCTCAAGTTTTTAAAACAGAGATAAATGTATTTTGAGACATGCACCCTTCTCATTTACTTCACGACCATCAGTTACCAATATCTCCCATGTTAAACAAGCTAGTGGCGGTTCACAAGCGATAAAAGTAAAGGTTTTGACTCCATTGGGAGTTTTTGTTTGATTATTTGAGAGATTAACTCTTTTTGTATTTTGCAGTTTGGGACTGGGCATCCCTATTACCGCCCTTTTCTCGTGCGATGGCGAGTGAATAAACACTCGACCTAAGAATAACCCACTTAGGATGGAAGATACCGACCACCTCCTGTCGTTCCATGAACGATCCAGGCACACAAAACGGATATATTTTTAGAAGTTTTTAGAGGTGGCACATGCAAATTTCCTTAGGACGGCAGGGTAATACCGCATATAGGTAGGTATGATGGACTCGTATGGAATAACTTTGGGTTCAAGGTTTTTGATGTACAAGCAGAATCCCCACTTAGTACAGGCAAAGGCTAGCAATTAGATTGAGAAGCGGCCAGCTAGAGAGGAACAATGATCATGATGATGCATTATGCATAAGTAACATTGGACACTAGCATGAGTAGGATATAAACACCATGAACATAAATATCATAGAGGCTATGTTGGTTTTGATTCAACTACATGCATGAACATGTGCCAAGTCAAGCCACTCGAACATTCAGAGGAGGATACCATATCATCATACTACATCACAATCATTTTAACGCAATGTTGATATCAAAGATAAATCATTATTCACTCCCAGCTACTTATGCATGGCATGAGAAACTATAATCTCTAACTATCATTGCAAACATGTTTAATCATAATGGGTTGAATCATAAATCATTATTCACTCCCAGCTACTTATGCATGGCATGAGAAACTATAATCTCTAATTGTCATTGCAACATGTTTAATCATAATGGGCTGAATCATGGATACTAGGTTAAACATATTTACACAAACAGAACAAGTCGAGTTCATACTTGTTTCTCTCTGCCACGACCAGTTCATCGAATATCGTCATTATTGCCTTTCACTTGCACGACCGAACGATGTGAAAATAATAATAGTACAAGAGTGCCATGGACTAAGCTGGAGTCTGCAAAACATTTTACTCAACAGGAGAAGACAAGGTAAAATGGGCTCTTTATTAGTTCAACAGTTATTCATGTGAGAGCCACTCAACATTTTCATCATGATCTTCTCCTTGGTACAACTCGAACAAAAAGAAAATAAATTCAGAGAAACACACTGAAATATTTTTGGAGTTTTTGGTTTTCTTGAACAAGTAAATAAAAGGGAAAATCAAAAAACAAGAAAAACTATTTACACGGGAAAGCTCCCAACAAACAAAATAAGAACAAGGAATGGGTTTTCTTTTTAATATTATAGCTAAGCATGCATAGAAAATAAACTAGCTACAACTAATTTCTTTTGTTTTTCTAAAGCTTTTCAAACACACAAGAGGAAAGCAAGAAAAATAAATCTAAGCATGGATGATACAATAAAAAAGTGTGAACACCGACAAGATGAATAAGTGGACATGAATGTAATGTCGGTGAGAAACGCGTACTCCCCCAAGCTTAGGCTTTTGGCCTATCTTGGTAATCGATCAGTAGCCTGGATAGTAGTTGGGGTACTGAGGAGCGGGCATCCACGGATCCCACTGCGGAGGCTCCTCCACTGCCTCTGCAGCAGCCTGAGTGTTCCGGTAGGCGATGATATCTGCAGGCATAATCCTATATCTGCCCTTAGCAACAGGATCAAACAAAGAAGGAGCAGGCAGTGGAATAATATCATGAGTTTCAATGCTAAAAACCAGGTTATATGGAATAGGAATGTCAGGAGGTTTATCATCAGTAAAATGGTGGTGATCCATGGCAGCACGGTCTAGGTAAACCTTGGTCAGAGGATAATCATGAGGGCGTATCTCAACCTCGAAGTGAGCCGCCAAACGAGTAGCATAAATCCCACCATGAACTTTACCCTTGGATTTATTAAGGTGGAGGCGACGAGCCACAATAGCTCCCAAGCTATAAGTGTTTTCGCCCTCTAATGCATGACGCAAAACAACAAGGTCTGGTGAGCTGAGCGCACCCACCTTCTCCCTAGCAAGCAAGCATTTTGCAATGAAAAGAGCAAAGTAATGAACAGCAGGACAATGCAAGACAGTCGCAGTGATAGCTAACACCCCTCTCTCATCTCCTACTGTCAAACTACGATAAAAAGCCTAAAACTCCGCCGGCCTAGGCTCGGCTAAGCTCCCATCAGAAGGGACCATGCATATGTCACAAAATTCAGTAAGTGGTATCTGATGGTTTTCACCATATAAATCAAAGCTCACTGCAGGAGGATTATTCCTAGGTAGGAAAGTAAAGCTGAGAACAAAGATGTTTGTGAGGATTTGGTGCTATTCACACTCATCTACGATGAAGTCGGTGAGGCCAGCATTAGCAGCATATTGCATGAACTCCTGAAGGATTCCAGCCTCTTCCAGGAATGGGGTGTGCGGCCATTTACACGGCCGTACTTCCGCCAACCTCTAAGGATGAAGATCACTATCAGGTGACTCCCCAATACACCCTTGGAGTTCTTCTTGGAACCAAACTTCCTAAAGATATTCATGGTTTTCCTATGAAAAAAATTCTGAAATTTATTAGCCCACAAAATTTTCTCAACAAAACTTCACAAAAATGATACCAACTACTCATAGGGATACATAGAGGCCATAGCAAGCATTCAAACTACTTAGAATACTAAGAATTCAAGATGCAAGCTCATCTACAACAGCACCAAGAGTAGCTAATTATTCACAATATAAACCACTAAAACAAAAACTAATTGGACAAACGGTGGAGTCACATACCAAGCAACAATCCCCCGAAACAGTTTTGGAAACAGAGCTTCGAGCAAAGAGATCGAAATCCGCGGATTTGAGAGCAAGAACACGGGAAAGACAGCAATGGAGATTTTTTTTCTGGAGGTAAATGATGATGTGGTATGAAGAGATAAGTGAGGGGGGCCACGTGGGGACCACAACCCACAAAGGTGCGCCTGGGGGTCTTGGCGCGCCCAGGTGGGTTGTGCCCACCTGGTACACCTACCTCTAATGTTATTTGCACCAAAAATTCAGAAATATTCAGAAAAAAATCGTATTAAATTTTTAGGGCATTCTGAGAACTTTTATTTTTGGGTCATTTTTTATTGTACGGGAAATTCAGAAAACAGACAGAACATGGCATTTTATTTTATTTCACTAATAAAAACAGAAAATAAAAAGTAAGGACAGAAGGTAGTGCTTACTAAATTCATTAACTTCATACCACTAAAAAAATGATCCATTAATAAGGTTGATCAAGTCTTATTAACAACCACTTTCGATTGGCATGAAACCGAAGAACTTCCGTAAATCACTAAGTTACCTCAATGGGGATATGAATGTCCCCAACAATAAGCATTTCATATTTCTTTTTGACAGTAGGTAGAGGTATTTGAAAACTTCCAATAGTGATTGTCAGAGATTTTTCAGTAACATTAATATCATTCACTTGGAATTGTTTCTTCGGAAAGTGCACCGTATGCTCATTACCATTGATATGAAAAGTGACATTGCTTTTATTGCAATCAATAACAGCCCCTGTAGTATTCAAGAAGGGTCTACCAAGGATAATCGACATGTTGTTGTCCTCGGGCATCTCAAGTATAACAAAGTCAGTCAAAATAGTAACATTAGCAACAACAACGGGCACATCCTCATAGATACCGATAGGTATGGCAGTTGATTTATCAGTCATTTGCAAAGATATTTTAGTAGGTGTGAGTTTATTCAAATCAAGTCTTTTAGTGAAGAGAAAGGCATAACACTAACACCATCTCCTAAATCACACAAAGTAGTTTTCACACAATTCTTTTTGATGGAGCAAGGTATAGTTGGTATTCCAGGATCTCCAAGTTTTTTAGGTACTCCATCTTTAAAAGTATAGTTAGCAAGCATAGTGGAGATCTCAGCTTCTGGTATTTTTCTCTTATTTGTGAGGATGTCTTTCATATACTTCACATAAGGAGGCATTTTCAAGATATCAGTCAAGCGAGTACGCAAAAAGGCCGGCCTCAGCATTTCAGCAAAGCGTTCAAATTCTTCATCATCATTCTTTTTAGTTGACTTGGGTGGAAAAGGCATAGGTTTTTGAACCCATGGTTCTCTTTCTTTACCGTGTTTTCTAGCCACAAAGTCTCTTTTATCATACCTTTTATTCTTAGGTTGTGGGTTATCAAGATCAACAGGTGGTTATATCTCAACATCATTGTCTGGTTCTTTATTATTTGGCTGGGTATTTTCATGAACATTAGCATTATCTTTTTCATTATCACTATGTGAGTGTTCATTACCAGACTGAGTTTCAGCATCTAAGATAGAGGTTTCATTATCTTTATCAGGAGGTTTTTCTATTTCGGGTTCACTAGGAGCATGTGAAGTCCTATCATTTTTATTTTTATTTTTATTTCTAGAAGGACAATGTGCACTAGTGTTGTTTCTTTGTGAATCTTGTTTAATTGTTTTTTGGTGTCCCTTAGGATAAAGTGGTTCCTGAGTAATTTTACCTCCTCTAGTTGCAACTCTAACAGCAAAGTCATGCATATTATTCATTTCATCAAGCAATTCTCTTTGAGATTTAGCAACTTGTTCTAACTGAGTTTGAACCATAGAAGCATGCTTTCCAACACCTCTAACATCATTTGATATTCTAAATAACAAGTCACTCAAGCGAGCAATCATATCAGAATTGTATTTCAATTGTTTCATAACATTTGCATTGAAGTGATCTTGTTTTCTAATGTAGTTTTCAAACTCATAAAGGCATTGGCTAGGATGCATATTGTGAGGATTTTCATTATCATTGAACTTCATAAGAGAATTTACCTCTACCGCCTTAGGCAATGATGGTGTATTAAGCCCATGTATTTCTTCAATAGGAGGTAAATTTTTAACATCCTCAGCTTTAATACATTTTTCCTTCATAGATTTCTTTGCCTCTTGCATATCTTCAGGACTGAGATATAATATACCCCTCTTCTTCGGAGTGGGTTCAGTCGGTGGTTCAGGAAGAGTCCAATCATCATAATTTTTCAATATATTATTCAATAATTCTTCAGCTTGTCCAACAGTTCGTTCCCTGAAAACACAACCAGCACAACTATCTAGGAAGTCCCTAGAAGCATCGGTTAGTCCATTATAGAAGATATCAAGTATTTCATTTTTCTTAAGGGGGTGATCACGCAAAGCATTAAGTAACTGGCAAAGCCTCCCCCAAGCTTGTGGGAGACTCTCTTCTTTAGTTTGCACAAAGTTAAATATTTTCTGTAAGGCAGCTTGTTTCTTATGAGCAGGAAAATATTTTTCAGAGAAGTAATAAATCATATCCCAGGGACTACGCACACAACCAAGAGCAAGAGTATTGCACCAAGCTTTAGCATCACCCTTTAATGAGCATGAAAATAATTTGAGAATATAGTAATAGCGAGTTTTCTCATCATGAGTAAAAAGGGTGGCTATGTCATTCAACTTAGTAAGATGTGTCACAACAGTTTCAGTTTCATAACCATGGAAAGGATCAGATTCAACCAACGTAATTAACTCTGGGTCGACGGAGAATTCATAATCCTTATCATCAATAAAGATAGGTAAAGTAGCAAACTTAGGATCACATTTCATTCTAGCATTCAGAGATTTTTCTTTATACTTGCATAATAATTTATCTATATCATCTCTATCTCTGCAAGCAAGAATATCTCTAATTGTTTCTTCACTCATAACATAACCTTCCGATACCTTAGGCAATTCATATCTAGGAGGGCTAGTTCTAGTAGGAGTTTCAGTTTCAAGCTCATCATCAGATTCAACAACATCATATTGTATTACTCTAGCAATTTGTTTTTCAAGAAAGTCACCAAGTGGCACATCATCATTAAGCAAGGTACTAGCATCATCATAAGCATTATCCATAGCAAAAGTAGCATCATCAATAACTTGCGACATATCAGAATTAATAGCATGTGGTGGTGTTGCAAGTTTACTTATAACAGAAGGTGAATCTAAAGCAGAACTGGATGGCAGTTCCTTACCTCCCCTCGTCTTTGAGGGAAATATCTTAGTCTTAGCATCCTTCAGATTCTTCATAATGATAATATGATAATAATCCCAAGTGACTCAACAAATATAGCTATGCTCCCCGGCAATGGCGCCAGAAAAAGGTCTTGATAACCCACAAGTATAGGGGATCGTAACAGTTTTCGACGATAGAGTGTTCAACCCAAATTTTTAGATTCGGCACAAGGGGAGCCAAAGAATATTTGAACGTATTAGCAGCTGAGTTGTCAATTCAACCACACCTGGATATTAATTATCTGCAGCAAAGTGATTAGTAGCAAAGTAGTATGACAGTTTTGATAATAGTAGCAGTAGCAATGGTAACGATAACAGTGATAGCAGTAGTAACTTAGCAAGAACAATATAAGATAAATTCGTAGGCATTAGATCGGTGACTTGTTGGATGATATTCATCATGAGATAGTTATAACCTAGGGCGATACGGCACTAGCTCCAGATCGTCAATATAATGTAGGCATGTATTCCGTGAATAGCCATACGTGCTTATGGAAAGAACTTGCATGACATCTTTTGTCCTACCCTCCCGTGGCAGCAGGGTCCATATTGGAAACTAAGGGATAATAAGGCCTCCTTTTAATATAGAACCAGAACATAGCATTAGCACATAGTGAAAACATGAACTCCTCAAACTACGGTCATCACCAGGAGAAGTCCCGGTTATTGTCACTCTAGGGTTGCCGGATCATAACACATAGTAGGTAACTATAACTTGCAAGATCAGATCTAGAGCATGGATATAATGGTGATAACATAAACGGTTCAGATCTGGAATCATGGCACCCGGGCCCAAAGTGACAAGCATTAAGCATGGCAAAGTCATAGCAACATCAATCTTAGAACATAATGGATACTAGGGATCAAGCCCTAACAAAACTAACTCGATTACATGATGAATCTCATCCAACTTCTCGCCGACCAGCGAGCCTACGAAGGAATTACTCACTCCCGATGGGGAGCATCGTGGAATTGGCGATGGAGACGGGTTGGCGATGGCAAAGAACGAAGATCCCCCTCTCCGGAGCCCCAAGCGGACTCCAGATCTGGCCTCCCGATGAAGAACAGGAGGTGACGGCGGCTCCGTCGCGTGGATCGTGATAATTCTTTCTCCCTATTTTTCTGGAAAAATATGTATTTATGGAGCAAGAATCAAGGTCAGCGGGACCACCAGGTGGGGACAACCCACCTGGGCGCGCCAGGTGAGGGGGGCGCGCCCTGGTGGGTTGTGCCCACCCAAGTGCCCCCCCTTCGGTAGGTCTTGGCTCCAGAAATTCTTATATATTATATAAAAATTCCTCGCAAAGTTTTGTTCCATTCCGAGAACTTTTATTTCTGCACAAAAACAACACCATGCTAGTTCTGCTGACAACAGCGTCAGTCCGGGGTTAGTTTCATTCAAATCATGCAAATTAGAGTCCAAAACAAGAGGAAAATCGTTAGGAAAAGTAGATACGTTGGAGACGTATCAGACACACTCTCCCCGTCTCGTTGCTATGCATCTCCTAGATAGAGCTTGCGTGATCGTAGGAATTTTTTTTTGAAATATTGTGTTCCCTCACATATAATACAAGTTACACTAGATCATTGTGCATCCCAGTATACTACCAGAGGCATTCATTTTTAGTCATTGTGTTATTCATATGTTTATGATTTATAAGTAAATAAAATGTGATGATCATCATTACTAGAGTGTGCCCCTACCTGTGAGGAAATGAATAGGAGGAGATTTATGATTTCAAAAAAGGGGGATGGGATCCATGAGGCCATTCAAAAAAAGAAAAAAAAGGAGGGAAAAGGAGAAAAAATGAGCAAAAGAGAGAGAGGAGGCACACTACTATCATTTTAACACACTTGTGCTTCAAAGTATCACCATGCATTTCATATAGAGAGTCTCCATGATTTTCATTTTCATATACTAGTGGGATTTTTTACATTATAGAATTGACTTGCATATTCTGATGACGAGCTTCCTCAAATGCTCGAGGTCTTCATGAGCATGTAAGTTGGATGCACACCCACTTAATTTCATATAGCGAGCTTTCATATACTTATAGTTCTAGTGCATTCGTTGCATAGCAATCCCAACTCCTCGCATTGACATCGATTGTAAGGCATCTTCATTGCCTAACAATCAAGCCTCGTTGATGTGAGACTTTCTTATACCTTTTTGTCTTCCCTTATAAACCCCCATCATCATTCTCTTTGCCATCCAAAGTGCTAAGTCCTTGGCTATGCCCAAGTATTGTGTGAGAGTTGAAAAAACTGAAGCGAGAAAAAGTATGATTCAATTGTTTGGCCTGACACCGGGGTTGTTCATGATTTGGTACCTTTATGTTAGGAAGACTGAGCATGCCATGCTTTACATGATTAAATGTGTAGGGATCATGTTCTTTAGCCTCTTTATTCTAGAATGCAATGATTGTTTACTAGTATGCTTATGTATTATTGTTTCAATATCAAACTGATAGACTATTGCATTGAATCATTCGTATCCCAATATCCATACCGCAATTACATCATTTGATTAAGTATATGTTAGGTAGTATTCAACATAAAAATTCGTTTGTTATTATTTATCTACTCGAGAACGAGCAGGAATAAAGATTGGAGCACGTCAAAGGCCTTAGACGACTTCCCCGCACCCTCGGTGGGCCTCTTGCATGGATCACCAAGCGTCAGTGATCCTTTTTCCGTGAGCATGCGTCAAAGATCCCACCACATACGTACATAAGCCCACCGCCTGTACGCTCACCGGATCGGTCCAACCGACCAAATCGTGACATGTCTCGCCTACTGCTGCCACGCCGACACACACCTTTCGTTGATCCATCAATATGTGTGTATTGCGTTTTCAACTTTTTTTTATGTTGAGAACAGTATAGCCAATGACAATCTCATTTCGGAGTCGATCCTTCTTCTAGATCAACAAGCACGTCCTCCTCGAAAAATTTGTTCTGTTACCACCTGTTAGATTTTTTTTAACCGGGCTAAACCCCCTTTCCATTGCAAATGAACGAAAATACATTAGTTCCAGAAACATTGTCTAGGGGCGGAAAAAGGTAGAGCGAGTTAAGCATTGCCCACTGCATTTGCCCGCCTTTTAACGCCATGGGGCGAAAACCTAACAGCGCCAAAATAAATCCGGGGCGCAAGTCGATCTACCGATAACTAAACAATCACGCGAGATACGACACCAAGATTTGTTACCGAGATTCAGCAGATATCAGTTAACCTCGGGACACGACCATGAACACTTCTCCCTGTCGGTAGCATTATAATACCGCACGTGGACCACCCCAGAGCCGACACATGTCGGGGCACGACCATGAACACTTCTCCCTGTCGGTAGCGTTATAATACCGCACGTGGACCACCCAGGACCGACACATGCCATCGGCTCCCTGCACTTATGTCAATCAACACGCCCGTGCGTGACGCAGTCTCCTCTTTTCCCTGCGCCGCGACGAAGACGGATGATCGCCGGCTCTGATTGATGATCAACATGTAGCACGCGAAATAAAGTTGTAAACAAATGCTTCGACTGAGATTTCTTAACTAGTCTTGCCGCGGCTACAAGTTCACACCGCATACGACAGACACGCACAAAAACTCCCAAGATGAAGAAGACAAGAAATGCTCCGCCTGCAGCCAGGCATCGGGGTTGGTTATGTGCGCCGTTGTTTCATCTCCATTTCACAGTTTGGGTCCCAAACCGGCGTTCACTTCCAGGCCACTACGGGATAGTACTTGTACTACTAGCTAGACAGCCAGAGTGGGCCGCTGGTCTCATGGAGCGCGTGCCGGCCCCGGCGTGGCGTGGGCGCATGGTGGAGCAGTGGTTTCCTCGGTAAAACTCCGCGACTGTCGGTGGTGCATTTTCTTGCAGTTCTCTAGACCAGACCCCGCGACCGCGTGAACGATCGATGAGATGAGTTCTGTAGGAGGAGCAGTGGTTTTCTCTTCTGAGACTGTACTCCATTAAGAGCGTGAAGACGAAAGAGCTCAGTTGGAGTACGTACTCCTATGAAAATGCCTTTTGGAGCTCGGCCTCCATGGAGGCCGGTTTTTGAAGAACACAAAATTCATGAAAATTCATATTTTTACAATTCAAAAAAATCTAAAAAAATTAGAGATATACATGGAGTCATAACACACATGTGTGTAAATTTTTAAGACGAAATACGTTGAAATGAAGGCTGTGCAAAAAAGACAAATCTGAGACTTTTTAACATATATTACTATTCATCCTCAAAGTCCAGAAATTTGTCTTTTTTCTATAGGTCGCATTTCGAAGTATTTCATTTTGAATTTTTACACACACATACATTTCATCCGTGTATAGTTGCATATTTATTTTCAGAATTTTTTAAGTCAAAAAGTTTAAATTTTGAATTTTTCAAAAATAAAGGGCTCCATGGAGCTCGGTCACCAAAACGCCATACTCGTACTCCTACCTCTTTATTGCTACCTGCTGAAGCCCACTACCGAGCACTGCAAGCGAGCTCACCGCTACGCTCTTGAGCTCTTGGCAGTGGCAACCAACGACGGGTGAACCATACACTGGGATATCACCGGTTGATCAGGTTCAGGATCACCATAGAAGTTCGTAATCAGCAAAACTCCGGGCATGAACTTTTGTGCAGTGTCACCTTGCCCGGCTGCGCAATGAAACAAACTTGACACCGCCAAACAGTCAAACACTAGACAAAGCTCACCGTAACACGTGCTCAAAACCGCTACTACCAAGGATCGGTATCCTTCAAAACAAGCAACGAGTTAGTACTACGCTGCAAGTTGTGTGGCCGTAATCCTCGGATCTGCGGTAAGCCTGAACAAAGCCCACGTCTGACAACAACATCATTCACAACACTCTAGCTGCTGCAATGGAGTGATCACCCTTTCACCAACCGGAGACAGTAACACACGGGAGAAAAGGAAGAAACCGACCGAGCCCTTTCTTAAGCCTCTTTTTTTTTTTGACAGGTTCTTTGGCCTACCGGGCACGAGACGAAGGGGCCAAATAATTTTTCCCCGCCTTTACCAAAAAGGTTCCGGCCGAGCACTTGGCCACCGACCACTCACATCGCAACAAACCACACACTAACCTAATCGTTCAGGGCCCATCAACGCTTTAAATCAAAGTGGAAACGCCGGATCAGATTCCTGAAATCTGGAGCCGCGGGCTTGAGATTTGCGCCACAAAACGACGCCCAGTTATCTGCTCTCAACGAATTAAGAAATGCACTTGACACAATCTAAGCCCCCACCCCTTAACATATGATGTGCACTACTGAAAACAAATGAACAAAAATACCCCCTCGATTATTTTTGGCGGTGTTATAGTACGTACGTATTACTATAGATAGAGTACATCTGTTACAGATTTCGACCCTAACAGAAAACGAATGGAATCAAATAAGATATTCCCCCAACAGGCAAAAAAACAACAGCTGTACACAACCCGTCCCTGCATCTGGCGAGATCTCATCTCGTCTCAGCAAAACCTCGACCCATCCGTCACCACCATGCGGGCCTATATGTCAGTGCCGAAAGGGCCACTCCAACCAGCGACATAAAATTGTCCACCTGGGCCCGCGCCGGACCCATCCCATCCTGTGAGGTACGGCGTGTCCGTCCCTCACCGCCCCTACACCGACACCGACCCCGACGACGGCGACGCCGCAACCGAGCCGGGTCATGGGCAGTGATCCGGACTCGGACGACGACTGACTTGTCACTCCAGCGACCTGGGCCGCGCATTGTCAGGCCACGGCGGCGAGGAGGTCGTCACGGGCGCCGCGGCGGCGGAGCAGGTCGTAGGGCGCCCAGAGCGCGTCCAGCGGGCAAGGGCGGCCGGCGTCGAGGCGAAGCCACGGCTTCCCCTTGCCGCTCCAGTGCAGCAGGCTCACCGGCCCCGGGTGCAGCTCCCGGCACTGGCCCGCCACGTTGTCCCCGCCGAGGCCGTGCTGGTTCCACCTGTGCTGCACGGCCTTCACGTCGCCCGCGAACACGAGGAGGAACGGCGGGAGAGACCCCAGCTCGTATATCCTGGCCTCCTGCTTCTGCACGTCCATCCAGTACTCGAGCTTGGCCGTGTACCCGCCGGCCCGCCACCGGTCGAGGTCGATGACCATGACCCCGGTGTTGAAGTAGCAGGGCGCGCGCGTGCGGTTGGCGAAGACGGAGGAGTAGGCGGGGTGGCGCCAGAAGGCGTCGGTGAAGTAGAGGGTGAAGTTGGCGTTGCAGTACTCGGGCGCGGCGAGGGCGGCGCCGGGGCCGAGGTCGGTGGCCCAGAGGCGCGCGACGTCGTCGACGACGAGGAGGTCCGAGTCGAGGTAGAGGACGCGGGGGACTGAGCGGGGGAGGATGTCGGCTAGGTAGATGCGGGCGTAGTTGAGGGGCTGGTCGAGGGCGCGGCGCACGGAGGAGGAGATCTTGCCGCGGACGAGGCGGGCGTCGAAGCGGTGCACGGTGGCGGGGAGCGTGGGGAAGGCGGCGGCGAGCGCGGCGCGGAGCCTGGCGAGGCGGCGCGCGGGGGACGCCGAGGAGGCGACGAAGTGGAAGGCGATGGACTCGGGGCAGGCGGCGTGGCGGAGCACGGAGAGGACGCCCGCGAGGGACCCGCGCAGGTAGGTGCCGTCGAGGGTCATCGCGATGTGGATCGTGGGCGCGCCCGCGCACCCCGCGCCGTTGCGGAACGCCGGCGCCTCCCGGAACTCGGGCAGCTCGGCCGCCGCCGCCGCCGCCGCGGCGGCGGCGAAGAGCAGGAGCGCGGCGAGGAGGCGCATTGCGGGGCGGCGACGGATGGGAGTGTGCGCCGCTTTATTATTCCCCTCCCATCCGAGAGAGGGGGGGAAGGTAAAGAATCGGGGGGAGGGGAATGGAATTTGGATGGGCACGGCACCGTCGGCACGGGTAGAGGGGAGATGGGGGGCGATGCAGAGTTAAGAGGCGGAGACGGCGGAGGGGAGGGTACAGGCTGGAAAGAGGGCGACGTGTGAGGTTTCCGCGTGGGTTTTCCGGGGCTTCTCGTTGGGATTTTTTCGAGTTTTTCCGGACGTTGGGCTCTTGGTGGTTACGATTTCGACGGGACGGCCGTGGCCAGCCCGTAGGCGTAGTAGTGCGTGATCTTTGCGTGCCAATTCCTATTTGCCGCCTTTAGCGCCTGATTTAGGCCTCCTTTGATTTGGAGAAATTTTGTAGGATTTTTATAGAATAGGACTTCTATAGAAAAAATTCCTTCAGAGCTTTTTGGTTTGTAGGAATGAAATCCTATTTCTATGAAGGAATTCTTCCTATCCTTCACATTTCATAGGAAAAAAAACATTAGCTTAGACTCAATGAAAAAAATTATATAATGTGAATCAAAGGGCATCTCTTTTTCTATTCCTATGCATAGGATTTGAGATGCATGTCATCTCATTTTTTATGACTTTCCTATTCCTATGATTTTCCAATCCTATGAACCAAAGAAGGCCTTAGTTTTTTGGGGGGTAAAAACGATTCTCATTCAAATAAGTTCACCGGAATCGTTACAATATCACGTGGTTGAGCAAACCAAACATATCTACCTATATCCAAAGAAAGGAAATATTTTGCTAAAGCATCCACTTCATGGTTTCTGCTTCTTCTCTCATGAATGAAAATATAACTCTCAAACTCCTTTGATCTTTCATTGATTTCTTTAATGATAGCAGCACAACGTCGTGCCTTTCCTGCCTTCACCTCCTTGACGGCTGTAGAACAGTCTGAGGACACCAAGACTTTCCAGATTTGAAGATTCAAAGCAAGTGCTAGTGCCTCTCTACATGCAAGTATCTCCAACGTAGGTGCATCCAGAATTCCAAGAAAAGCAATTGACTGCGATCCCATATAAATTCCTTGGTCATCTCGACACACCACAGTTGTGTCCCTCCATTACCTCTCTTTGATACAACACCATCAACATTAAACTTGCATATACCTTGTGGTGGCCTAACCCATGTCTCTTTCACCAAAATTCTGTTTTGCACTGTTTGTGTGGGCTTCAACTTCTGTTCTATGTTTCCCAGTTTAAGAATATACCTCCTAATGAAGTGATGTGTTGCCAAGGGTGCCTGAAATCATGCTCATAAACAACTTTTCTTCTGGAATACCACACTGCCCAAAGTGTCACAACCATCTTAGTGTATCCCACGTGCGATAACGGGTCCTGCATAGCTGAAATCCATTGCTTTGCATGTGTGTCTGTGACTTCAGTCATCTTCTGCACCATCGTCTCATTGGCCAATGCACATACACATCTTGTTGGAGAGCAGTCCAGAAGAGCATGGCACCATGAATCAGGAGCCCCGTAAAGAGGGCAGCATGCAGAGTCGGCCATGTTTCTATGCTCTAGTACGTCAAAGGTGGGTATCGAATGTTTAGCCAAGCGCCAAAGAAAGACTTTGAGCTTTGAAGGAATCTGGGAGCCCCATAGATTAGTCCATTGCTTTGTCGAGTCCACTGTATTCGAGCTACCAGCATCATGAAACAACCAACCTTTGCGACTGTACTTGGTGTTGACGAGCATCTTATAGGTTGACCGAACTGTAAAGTTACCATTGTTCTCATGTGCCCATGACCAAAAGTCTGTCACGTTCCTTGTATATAAGGGTATGCCCGAATCACTTCTGAATCCATGGGTAAGAAAGTATGCCGAACTAGGTCCTCTCTCCATCTAGAGGATGTCTCATCAATCAGTTCTGAGACAAGGAAAAGATTACCATTTGCAGTCGTGATGGGTCTCATTGATCTCTCCCTTGGAAGCCAGTTGTGGTTCCAAATCTCCATGGATGTCCCATCACCAATACGCCTAATCAATCCCTGAACCAGGACGTGCCTTCCTTCCACTATGGCCCTCCAAACTTGCGATGGGTGTGATCCTAGTTGTGCGTGCAGAATAGATGTTCCCGGGAAATATACCACCTTCAGTAGTTTTGCACTCAAGGAATTTGGATTCTCTAACAATCTCCATGCTTGACGAGCTAGAAGCGCTAAATTAAACAATTCAAGGTCCCTGAACCCCATGCCTCCCAAATATTTCAGTTTGGTCATCACATCCGAAGACACCCACACAAATTTCCTCTTCCCTTCTTTTGCTCCCCACCAGAATTTCCTTATCATCACATTCAAGTGTTCGCATATCCCCCGTGGAAGTTTAAAACATCCCATGGAATAAACCGGGATGGCCTGCACAACATACTTTATAAGCACTTCTTTTCCTCCCATAGAAATTAGTTTCTCAAGCCAACCCTGGTTCTTCTTCCAAACTCTATCTTTCAAATATTTGGAAGTGCCATTTTTTGATCTTCCCACATCAGAGGGCATACCCAAATATTTCTCACTAAGAGATTCATTCTGTACATTAAGTAGCATCTTTACTTCCTCCTTCACATTCTGGGGACAACCTTTACTAAAAAATATTGAAGATTTGTCTCTGTTTACCCTTTGACTAGATGCATTACAATAAACATCTAGTAGGTTTGACACTTCCTCCACCCCTTCTTGACTTGCTTTGAAAAACAACAGGATGTCATCTGCAAAAAGAAGGTGGTTAACCGGTGGTGCCGACTGTGCCACCTGGATGCCCCTGAGCTGCGATGACTGATTGTTGGATTTTAAAAAGCACGAAAGGCCCTCTTGTTGGGGATCGTTGCAGAAATTAAAATTTTCTACGCATCACCAAGATCAATCTATGGAGCTTACTAGCAATGACTGGGGAGTGCATCTTCATACCTTTGAAGATCGCGATGCGGAAGCATTGCAAGAACGCGGTCGGTGGAGTCGTACACGAAGCGATTTAGATCGCGGCCGAAACCGATCTAAGCACCGAACAACGGTGCCTCCGCGTTCAACACACGTGCAGCCCGGTGACGTCTCCCGCGCCTTGATCCAGCAAGGAGAGAGGGAGAGGTTGGGGAAGACTCCGTCCAGCAGCAGCACGACGGTGTGGTGGTGGTGGAGGAGCGTGGCACTCCAGGAGGGCTTCGCCAAGCACTGCGAGAGACGAGGAGGGAGAGGGGTAGGGCTGCGCCAAGAGAGAGGGAGAGTCGTGTCTCTGGCAGCCCCAAAACCCCACTATATATAGGGGGAGGGGAGGGGCTGCGCCCCCATCTAGGGTTCCCCCCTAGGGGTGGCGGCCAGCCCTAGATGCATCTAGGGGGCGGCCAGAGGGGGAGAGAGGGGGCGCACCCTAGGTGGGCCTTAGGCCCATTTGAGCCTAGGGTTTCCCCTTCCCTGCGCCTTGGGCTTCTTGTGGGAGGCGCACCAGCCCACCTAGGGGCTGGTCCCTTCCCACACTTGGCCCACGCAGGCCTCCGGGGCTGGTGGCCCCTCCCGGTGGACCCCTGAAACCTTCCGGTGGTCCTGGTACGTTACCGATAACGCCCAGAACACTTCCGTGTCCAAAACAGGACTTCCCATATATAAATCTTTACCTCCGGACCATTCCATAACTCCTCATGACGTCTGGGATCTCATCCGGGACTCTGAACAACATCCGGTAACCACGTACATATATTACCTATAACCCTAGCGTCATCGAACCTTAAGTGTGTAGACCCTACGGGGTCGGGAACTATGCAGACATGACCGAGACATCTCTCCGGCCAATAACCAACAGCGGGATCTGGATACCCATGTTGGCTCCCACATGTTCCACGATGATCTCATCGGATGAACCACGATGTCAAGGATTCAATCAATCCCATATACGATTCCCTTTGTCTGTCGGTATAGTACTTGCCGAGATTCGATCATTGGTATACCGATACCTTGTTCAATCTCGTTACGGCAAGTCTCTTTACTCGTTCTGTAACACATCATCCCGTGACCAACCCCTTAGTCACATTGAGCTCATTACGATGATGTCTTACCGAGTGGGCCTAGAGATACCTCTCCGTCATACGGAGTGACAAATCCCAGTCTTGATTTGTGCCAACCCAACAGATATTTTCGGGAATACCCGTAGTGTACCTTTATAGGCACCCAGTTACATTGTGAAGTTTGGCACACCCAAAGTACTCCTACGGTATCCATGAGTTGCACAATCTCATGGTCTAAGGAAAAGATACTAGACATTAGAAAAGCTTTAGCAGACGAACTACACGATCTTGTGCTAGGCTTAGGATTGGGTCTTGTCCATTACATCATTCTCCTAATGATGTGATCCCGTTATCAATGACATCCAATGTCCATGGTCAGGAAACCGTAACCATCTATTGATCAACGAGCTAGTCAACTAGAGGCTCACTAGGGACATGTTGTGGTCTATGTATTCACACACGTATTACTGTTTTTGGATAATACAATTATAGCATGAACAATAGACAATTATCATGAATAAGGAAATATAACAATAACCATTTTATTATTGCCTCTAGGGCATATTTCCAACAGTCTCCCACTTGCACTAGAGTCAATAACCTAGTTACATTGTGATGAATCGAACACCCATAGAGTTCTAGTGTTGATCATGTTTTGCTCGTGGAAGAGGTTTAGTTAACGGATCTGCGACATTCAGATCCGTATGCACTTTAAAAATCTCTATGTCTCCATCTTGAACATTTTCACGAATGGAGTTGAAGAGACGCTTGATATGCCTGGTCTTCTTGTGAAACCTGGGCTCCTTGGCAAGGGCAATAGCTCCAGTGTTGTCACAGAAGAGAGTCATCGGGCCCGACGCATTGGGAATAACTCCTAGATCAGTAATGAACTCCTTCATCCAGATTGCTTCATGTGCTGCCTCCGAGGCTGCCATGTACTCCGCTTCACATGTAGATCCTGCCACGACGCTTTGCTTGCAACTGCACCAGCTGACTGCCCCACCATTCAAAATATACACGTATCCAGTTTGTGACTTGGAGTCATCCAGATTTGTGTCGAAGCTAGCATCGACGCAACCCTTTACGACGAGCTCTTCGTCACCTCCATAAACGAGAAACATATCCTTAGTCCTTTTCAGGTACTTCAGGATATTCTTGACCGCTGTCCAGTGCTCCATGCTGGGATTACTTTGGTACCTTCCTACCAAACTTACGGCAAGGTTACATCAGGTCTGGTACATAGCATGGCATGCATAATAGACCCTATGGCCGAGGCATAGGGGATGACACTCATCTTTTCTCTATCTTCTGACGTGGTCGGGCATTGAGCCGTGCTCAATCTCACACCTTGCAATACAGGTAAGAACCCCTTCTTGGACTGACCCATATTGAACTTCTTCAATATCTTGTCAAGGTACATGCTTTGTGAAAGACCAATGAGGCGTCTCGATCTATCTCTATAGATCTTGATGCCTAATATGTAAGCAGCTTCTCCAAGGTCCTTCATTGAAAAACATTTATTCAAATAGGCCTTTATGCTTTCCAAGAATTCTATATCATTTCTCATCAATAGTATGTCATCCACATATAATGTGAGAAATGCTATAGAGCTCCCACTCACTTTCTTGTAAACACAGACTTCTCCATAAATCTGCGTAAACCCAAGCGCTTTGATCATCTTATCAAAGCGAATGTTCCAACTCCGAGATGCTTGCACCAGCCCATAGATTGAGCGTTGGAGCTTGCATACCTTGTCAGCATTCTTAGGATCGACAAAACCTTCCGGCTGCATCATATACAATTCTTCCTTAAGGAAACCATTAAGGAATGCCGTTTTGACGTCCATTTGCCATATCTCATAATCATAGAATGCGGCAATTGCTAACATGATTCGGAGAGACTTCAGCTTCGCTAAGGGTGAGAAGGTCTCATCGTAGTCAACCCCTTGAACTTGTCGATAACCCTTAGCGACAAGCCGAGCTTTATAGATGGTCACATTGCCATCCGCGTCCGTATTCTTCTTAAAGATCCATTTATTTTCTATGGCTCGCCGATCATCGGGCAAGTCCGTCAAAGTCCATACTTTGTTTTCATACATGGATCCTATCTCGGATTTAATGGCTTCAAACCATTTATTGGAATCTGGGCCCGCCATCGCTTCTTCATAGTTCGAAGGTTCATCGTTGTCTAACAACATTATTTCTAGGACAGGGTTGCCATACCATTCTGGCGTGGAACGTGTCCTTGTGGACCTACGAAGTTCAGTAGTAACTTGATCCGAAGTTCCTTGATCATCATCATTAACTCCCTCTCTAGTCGGTGCAGGCACCACAAAAACATTTTCTTGAGTTGCGCTACTTTCCGATTCAAGAGGCAGTACTTCATCAAGTTCTACTTTCCTCCCACTTACTTCTTTTGAGATAAACTCTTTCTCTAGAAAGGATCCATTCTTGGCAACAAAGATCTTGCCTTCGAATCTGAGGTAGAAGGTATACCCAATAGTTTCCTTAGGGTATCCTATGAAGACGCATTTTTCCGACTTGGGTTCGAGCTTTTCAGGTTGAAGTTTCTTGACATAAGCATCGCATCCCCAAACTTTCAGAAACGACAGCTTAGGTTTCTTCCCAAACCATAATTCATACGGTGTCGTCTCAACGGATTTCGACGGAGCCCTATTTAAAGTGAATGCAGTAGTCTCTAAAGCATAACCCCAAAATGATAGTGGTAGATCGGTAAGAGACATCATAGATCGCACCATATCCAGTAGAGTGTGATTACGATGTTCGGACACACCATTACGCTGAGGTGTTCCAGGCGGCATGAGTTGTGAAACGATTCCACATTTCCTTAAGTGCGTGCCAAATTCATGACTCAAATATTCTCCCCCACGATCTGATCGTAGGAACTTTATTTTCCTGTCATGTTGATTCTCATCCTCACTCTGAAATTCCTTGAACTTTTCAAAGGTCCCAGACTTGTGTTTCATTAAGTAGACATACCCATATCTACTCAAGTCATCAGTGAGGGTGAGAACATAACAATAGCCACCGCGAGCCTCAACACTCATTGGACCACACACATTAGTATGTATGATTTCCAATAAGTTGGTTGCTCGCTCCATTGTTCTGGAGAACAGAGTCTTGGTCATTTTGCCCATGAGGCATGGTTCGCATGTGTCAAATGATTCATAATCAAGAGACTCCAAAAGTCCATCTACATGGAGTTTCTTCATGCATTTGACACCAATGTGACCAAGGCGGCAGTGCCACAAGTATGTGGGACTATCATTATCAACCTTACATCTTTTGGCATTCACACTATGAATATGTGTAACATCACGTTCGAGATTAAATAAGAATAAACCATTGACCAGCGGGGCATGACCATAAAACATATCTCTAACATAAATAGAACAACCATTATTCTCAGATTTAAATGAGTAGCCATCTCGCATTAAGCGAGATCCAGATACAATGTTCATGCTCAAAGCTAGCACCAAATAACAATTATTGAGGTTTAAAACTAATTCCGTAGGTAAATGTAGAGGTAGCGTGCCGACGGCGATCACATCGACCTTTGAACCATTCCCGACGCGCATCGTCACCTCGTCCTTCGCCAGTCTCCGCTTATTCCGCAGCTCCTGTTTTGAGTTACAAATATGAGCAACCGCACCGGTATCAAATACCCAGGAGCTACTACGAGCGCTGGTTAGGTACACATTAATAACATGTATATCACATATACCTTTGGTATTGCCAGCCTTCTTATCCGCTAAGTACTTGGGGCAGTTTCGCTTCCAGTGACTGTTTCCCTTACAATAAAAGCACTCAGTCTCAAGCTTGGGTCTATTCTTTGGCTTCTTCCCGGCAGCTTGCTTACCGGGCGCGGCAATTCCCTTGCCGTCCTTCTTGAAATTCTTTTTACCCTTGCCTTTCTTGAACTTAGTGGTTTTATTCACCATCAACACTTGATGTTCCTTCTTGATCTCCACCTCCGCTGATTTCAGCATTGAATATACCTCAGGAATGGTCTTTTCCATCCCCTGCATATTGAAGTTCATCACAAAACTCTTGTAGCTAGGTGGAAGCGACTGAAGGATTCCGTTAACGACTGCGTCATCCGGGAGATTGACTCCTAGCTGAGAGAAGCGGTTGTGCAACCCAGACATTTTGAGTATGTGCTCGCTGACAGAACTGTTCTACTCCATCTTACAACTGTAGAACTTGTCGGAGACTTCATATCTCTCGACTCAGGCATGAGCTTGGAAAATCATTTTGAGCTCTTGGAACATCTCATATGCTCTGTGTTGCTCAAAACGCTTTTGGAGCCCCGGTTCTAAGCTGTAAAGCATGCCGCACTGAACCAGGGAGTAATCATCACTATGCGACTGCCAAGCGTTCATAACGTCTTGAGTTGCTGGGAAAAAAGGTGCGTCACCTAGCGGTGCTTCAAGGACATATGCTTTCTTGGCAGCTATGAGGATAATCCTCAGGTTACGGACCCAGTCCATGTAGTTGCTACCATCATCTTTCAGCTTGGTTTTCTCTAGGAACGCGTTGAAGTTGAGGGCAACATTAGCGTGGGCCATTTGATCTACAAGACATATTGCAAAGTTTTTAGACTATGTTCATGATAATTAAGTTCATCTAATCAAATTATTTAATGAGCTCCCACTCAGACAGACATCCCTCTAGTCATCTAAGTGATACATGATCCGAGTCAACTAGGTCGTGTCCGATCATCACGTGAGACGAACTAGTCATCATCGGTGAACATCTTCATATTGATCGTATCTTTTGTACGACTCATGTTCAACCTTTCGGTCTTCCGTGTTCTGAGGCCATGTCTGTACATGCTAGGCTCGTCAAGTCAACCTAAGTGTATTGCGTGTGTAAATCTGGCTTACACCTGTTGTATGCGAACGTTAGAACCTATCACACCCGATCATCACGTGGTGCTTCGGAACAACGGACCTTAGCAACGGTGCATAGTTAGGGGGAACACAATTCTTGATATTTTAATAAGGAATCATCTTATTTATGCTAACGTTGTTCTAAGCAAATAAGATGTAAAAATATGATAAACATCACATGCAATCAAACAGTGACATGATATGGCCAATATCATTTTGCTCCTTTTGATCTCCATCTTCGGGGCGCCATGATCATCATCGTCACCGGCATGAAACCATGATCTCCATCATCGTGTCTTCATGAAGTTGTCTCGCCAACTATTACTTCTACTACTATGGCTAACGGTTTAGCAATAAAGTAAAGTAATTACATGATGTTTATGTTGATACGTAGGTCATAAATAAATTAAGACAACTCCTATGGCTCCTGCCGGTTGTCATACTCATCGGCATGCAAGTCGTGATTCCTATTAAAAGAACATGATCAATCTCATATATCACATATATCATTCATCACATCCTTTTGGCCATATCACATCACACGGCATATGCTGCAAAAACAAGTTAGACGTCCTCTAATTGTTGTTGCAAATTTTTACGTGGCTGCTATAGGTTTCTTAGCAAGAAAGCTTCTTACCTACACCAAAACCACAACGTGATATGCCAATTTCTATTTACCCTGGATAAGGACCCTTTTCATCGAATCCGGTCCGACTAAAGTTGTAGCGCCCGGAGACCGATGTGCCAGGTGTCCTCCAGTTATTCGTTGCTGTTACCTTGTCATTGCTTGCATGTCATGCATCTCATATCATGTCATTATGTGCATTTCATTTGCATACATGTTCGTCTCATGCATCCGAGCATTTTCCCCATTGTCCGTTTTGCAATCCGGCGCTCCTATGTCACCCGGTGTCCCTTTCTACCTCTTTTCGTGTGCGGGTGTTAAACATTTTCAGATTGGAGCGAGACTTGTAATGCGGCCTTGGTTTACTATCGGTAGACCGCCTGTCAAGTTTCGTGCCATTTGGACTTCGTTTGATACTCCAACGGTTAACCGAGGGACCGAAAAGGCCTCGTGTGTGTTGCAGCCCAACACCCCTCCAAAGTGGCCCAAAACCCACCAAAACCCCTTCTATCATCTCGGGCGTTCGATCACGATCGTGTGGCTGAAAACCGTGCTCAATTTGGACACTCCTAGCTCCCTCTACCTATATATATGTGGCTCTCCCCGAAAATTCGCGCAGTCTAACCCTAGTCCTCTTCCTCCTCCCGTAGCCGGACATGTCCGTCCCGCCGCCGGACGTGTCCACCGCCTCAGCCACCTCACTCCGGCCAATCAGAGGCCGCCACATCAGCCGCGCCACTGCTCCGGGCCAACAACAACGCGACACGTGGCCGCTGCCCTTCCTCACTTCGTCGCGCCACCTGCCAGGCCCGCCGGGCCCAGTCGCGGCCCTCCCGGCCCGACCGGCCGCCTGAGCCGCCAGATCCCGCCCGCGCCTCGCCTCCCATCCGGCCGAGCTCCTCCGCCGCCTCGCTCTTCGCCCGTCGCGCCGGCGCCGCCCGCCGCCCGTCCTTCGCGTCGCGGCTCGCCCCGCCGCCATCGATCCTCTCCGTCGGTGATCGCCGCCCACTCCCCGCCGTTCCGCGCGACCCGAGCCGGCCCCCGCCTCCGCCGCCTCATCATGGGTCGCCGCCGCCCTCTGCGCCGCCCCTCGCCGCCAGCCACCGCCTCCTCCGTCGCCCAGCGTTGCCCCGCGCCTCGCCGGAGATGGCCGCCTCGCCGGAGATCGGGTCTGGTCAGATCTAGACCGGGTGGGATCAAATCCACCAGCCCTTCGAACCAAACGCCCGCGCCATCCCCAGATCTCTTCGTCCCGGAACCTCCTCGTCCAGTTTTCCCGCGAGGTCTAAATTCCACCAAGTCCCGGTATTTTTATGCATACTTTGACATGCCATAACTCTGCATCCATCGCTCCGATTCGTGCGTGTAGCATATCAAAATGTTCGTGTCGACGAGTACATCATTTCATATCATTGCATCATTTTCATTTGAGTTCATCTTGTTGCCCAAAATTCTATTGGAAGAGGGCTATGTGGTGATTGTTTCAGATATGTTTCAGCAAATGCACTTTTGTCATTTTTGCCATGATTAATGTGTGCATGCTATGATCCTGAGCTCTACATGTGTTTTGTAGAATGCCATGTCATGTTTACAGGGGTGTATGCCATGTATTTTTGTGATCCTTGTGGTGACTAGCACAAGCATGCAAAGTAGCTTACTCAATGATGTTGATTTCAGGGACTTAGGATTTCACTAAGTCCTTGCCGTGTCATTATTTTTATGCCATATGTTCATGTTGTTTCCTAGTGATCCGTGCCTCTTTTGAGGATGATCAGTAAGGATTTTTTGCTAAGATTGTGGTGCTCTATCCATCCATGTCTTTGTTTGAAATTATGGAGCACCCTAGCTTGATTCAATCGAGCTCTACTTCTGCTATAAAATGCTCCTCGAAGATTGTTAACATGTTTAGCGATTTTGCCGAGGTTGTTGCTATTGATCCGTGCATGCTATGTTGTTGTTCTTGCCATGTCTGGCTTCTATGCCATGTCTAATTGCTGGGTGTATGCTTAGTTTGTAATGACATGCTCTGTAGTGAGTGCCCTTGTAGATCGACAACGGAAGCGTTAACTTGGTTGATGTAGTCGTTCGTCTCCACGGCCCGACCGATCAAGCAACGAAACTACGGCACCTACGAGTTCTAGCACACGTTTAGCTCGATGACGATCCCCGGACTCCGATCCAGCAAAGTGTCGGGGAAGAGTTCCATCAGCACGACGGCGTGGTAACGATCTTGATGTACTACCGTCGCAAGGCTTCACCTAAGCACCGCTACAATATTATCGAGGACTATGGTGGAAGGGGGCATCGCACACGGCTAAGAATATGATCACGTGGACCAACTTGTGTGTCTAGGGGTGCCCCTTGCCTCCGTATATAAAGGATCCAAGGGGGGTGTGCGGCCGGCCCTAGTAGGAGGCGCGCAGGAGGAGTCCTACTCCTACCGGGAGTAGGACTCCCCTCCCTTTCCTTGTCCAAGTAGGAGAGGGGGAAGGAGAGAAGAAAAAGGGGGGGCGCCGCCCCTCCCTCCTTGTCCAATTTGGACTAGGGGGAGAGGGGGCGCGCTGCCTGCCCTGGCAGCCCCTCCTCTTCTCCACTTTAGGCCCATGAGGCCCATTAACCCCCTGGGGGGTTCCGGTAACCCCCCGGTGCTCCGGTTTTATCCGAAACTTCCCCGGAACACTTCCGGTGTCCGAATATATCCGTCCAATATATCAATATTTATGTCTCGACCATTTCGAGACTCCTCGTTATGTCCGTGATCACATCCGGGACTCCGAACTAACTTCGGTACATCAAAACTCATAAACTCATAATATAACTGTCATCAAAACCTTAAGCGTGCGGACCCTACGGGTTCGAGAACAATGTAGACATGACCGAGACACGTCTCCGGTCAATAACCAATAGCGGAACCTGGATGCTCATATTGGCTCCTACATATTCTACGAAGATCTTTTATCGGTCAGACCGCATAACAACATACGTTGTTCCCTTTGTCATCGGTATGTTACTTGCCCGAGATTCGATCGTCGGTATCCCATACCTAGTTCAATCTCGTTACCGCCAAGTCTCTTTACTCGTTCCGTAATACATCATCTCACAACTAACTCATTATTTGCAATGCTTGCAAGGCTTATGTGATGTGTATTACCGAGAGGGCCCAGAGATACCTCTCCGACAATCGGAGTGACAAATCCTAATCTCGAAATACGCCAACCCAACATGTACCTTTGGAGACACCTGTAGAGCACCTTTATAATCACCCATTTACGTTGTGATGTTTGGTAGCACACAAAGTGTTCCTCCGGCAAACGGGAGTTGCATAATCTCATAGTCATAGGAACATGTATAAGTCATGAAGAAAGCAATAGCAACATACTAAACGATCGGGTGCAAAGCTAATGGAATGGGTCATGTCAATCAGATCATTCACCTAATGATGTGATCCTGTTAATCAAATAACAACTCTTTGTTCATGGTTAGGAAACATAACCATCTTTGATTAACGAGCTAGTCAAGTAGAGGCATACTAGTGACACTCTGTTTGTCTATGTATTCACACATGTATTATGTTTCCGGTTAATACAATTCTAGCATGAATAATAAACATTTTATCATGATATAAGGAAATAAATAATAACTTTATTATTGCCTCTAGGGCATATTTCCTTCAGTCTCCCACTTGCACTAGAGTCAATAATCTAGATTACACAGTAATGATTCTAACACCCATGGAGCTTTGGTGCTGATCATATTTTGCTCGTGGAAGAGGCTTAGTCAACGGGTCTGCAACATTCAGATCCGTATGTATCTTGAAAATCTCTATGTCTCCCACCTGGACCAGATCCCGGATGGAATTGAAGCGTCTCTTGATGTGCTTGGTTCTCTTGTGAAATCTGGATTCCTTTGCCAATGCAATTGCACCAGTATTGTCACAAAAGATTTTCATTGGACCCGATGCAGTAGGTATGACACCTAGATCGGATATGAACTCCTTCATCCAGACTCCTTCATTTGCTGCTTCCGAAGCAGCTATGTACTCCGCTTCACATGTAGATCCCGCTACAACGCTTTGTTTAGAACTGCACCAACTGACAGCTCCACCGTTTAATGTAAACACGTATCCGGTTTGTGATTTAGAATCGTCCGGATCAGTGTCAAAGCTTGCATCAACGTAACCTTTTACGATGAGCTCTTTGTCACCTCCATATATGAGAAACATATCCTTAGTCCTTTTCAGGTATTTCAGGATGTTCTTGACCGCTGTCCAGTGATCCACTCCTGGATCACTTTGGTACCTCCCTGCTAGACTTATAGCAAGGCACACATCAGGTCTGGTACACAGCATTGCATACATGATAGAGCCTATGGCTGAAGGGAACATCTTTCATTTTCTCTCTATCTTCTGCAGTGGTCGGGCATTGAGTCTTACTCAACTTCACACCTTGTAACACAGGCAAGAACCCTTTCTTTGCTTGATCCATTTTGAACTTCTTCAAAACTTTGTCAAGGTATGTGCTTTGTGAAAGTCCAATTAAGCGTTTGATCTATCTCTATAGATCTTAATGCCTAATATGTAAGCAGCTTCACCGAGGTCTTTCATTGAAAAACTCTTATTCAAGTATCCCTTTATGCTATCTAGAAATTCTATATCATTTCCAATTAGTAATATGTCATCCACATATAATATCAGAAATGCTACAGAGCTCCCACTCACTTTCTTGTAAATATAGGCTTCTCCAAAAGTCTGTATAAAACCAAATGCTTTGATCACACTATCAAAGCGTTTATTCCAACTCCGAGAGGCTTGCACCAGTCCATAAATGGATCGCTGGAGCTTGCACACTTTGTTAGTTCCCTTTGGATCGACAAAACCTTCTGGTTGCATCATATACAACTCTTCTTCCAGAAATCCATTCAGGAATGCAGTTTTGACATCCATCTGCCAAATTTCATAATCATAAAATGCGGCAATTGCTAACATGATTCGGACAGACTTAAGCATCACTACGGGTGAGAAGGTCTCATCGTAGTCAATCCCTTGAACTTGTCGAAAACCTTTTGCGACAAGTCGAGCTTTGTAGATAGTAATATTACCGTCAGCGTCAGTCTTCTTCTTGAAGATCCATTTATTCTCAATTGCTTGCCGATCATCGGGCAAGTCAACCAAAGTCCATACTTTGTTCTCATACATGGATCCCATCTCAGATTTCATGGCTTCAAGCCATTTTGCGGAATCTGGGCTCACCATCGCTTCTTCATAGTTCGTAGGTTCATCATGATCTAGTAGCATGACTCCCAGAACAGGATTACCGTACCACTCTGGCGCGGATCTCACTCTGGTTGATCTACGAGGTTCAGTAGTATCTTGTTCTGAAGTTTCATGATCATCATCATTAGCTTCCTCACTAACTGGTGTAGGTGTCACTGAAACAGTTTTCTGTGATGCACTACTTTCCAATAAGGGAGCAGGTACAGTTACCTCGTCAAGTTCTACTTTCCTCCCACTCACTTCTTTCGAGAGAAACTCCTTCTCCAGAAAGTTTCCGAATTTAGCAACAAAAGTCTTGCCTTCGGATCTGTGATAGAAGGTGTATCCAATAGTTTCCTTTGGATATCCTATGAAGACACATTTCTCCGATTTGGGTTCGAGCTTATCAGGTTGAAGCTTTTTCACATAAGCATCGCAGCCCCAAACTTTCAGAAACGACAACTTTGGTTTCTTGCCAAACCACAGTTCATAAGGCGTCGTCTCAACGGATTTTGATGGTGCCCTATTTAACGTGAATGCGGCCGTCTCTAGAGCGTATCCCCAAAACGATAGCGGTAAATCAGTAAGAGACATCATAGATCGCACCATATCTAGTAAAGTACGATTATGACGTTCGGACACACCATTACGCTGTGGTGTTCCGGGTGGCGTGAGTTGCGAAACTATTCCACAATTTTTCAAATGTACACCAAACTCGTAACTCAAATATTCTCCTCCACGATCAGATCGTAGGAATTTTATTTTCTTGTTACGATGATTTTCAACTTCACTCTGAAATTCTTTGAACTTTTCAAATGTTTCAGACTTATGTTTCATTAAGTAGATATACCCATATCTGCTTAAGTCATCTGTGAAGGTGAGAAAATAACGATATCCGCCACGAGCCTCAATGTTCATCGGACCACATACATCTGTATGTATGATTTCCAACAAATCTGGTGCTCTCTCCATAGTACCGGAGAACAGTGTTTTAGTCATCTTGCCTATGAGGCACGGTTCGCAAGTACCAAGTGATTCATAATCAAGTGGTTCCAAAAGTCCATCAGCATGGAGTTTCTTCATGCGCTTTACACCGATATGACCTAAACGGCAGTGCCACAAATAAGTTGCACTATCATTATCAACTCTGCATATTTTGGTTTCAACACTATGAATATGTGTGTCACTACTATCGAGATTCAATAAAAATAGACCACTCTTTAAGGCTGCATGACCATAAAAGATATTACTCATATAAATAGAACAACCATTATTCTCAGATTTAAATGAATAACCGTCTCGCATCAAACAAGATCCAGATATAATGTTCATGCTTAACGCTGGCACCAAATAACAATTATTTAGGTCTAATATTAATCCCGAAGGTAGATGTATAGGTAGCGTGCTGACTGCGATCACATCGACTTTGGAACCGTTTCCCACGCGCATCGTCACCTCGTCCTTAGCCAATCTTCGCTTAATCTGTAGTCCCTGTTTCGAGTTGCAAATATTAGCAACAGAACCAGTATCAAATACCCAGGTGCTACTGCGAGCATTAGTAAGGTACACATCAATAACATGTATATCACATATACCTTTGTTCACCTTGCCATCCTTCTTATCCGCCAAATACTTGGGGCAGTTCCGCTTCCAGTGACCAGTCTGCTTGCAGTAGAAGCACTCAGTTTCAGGCTTAGGTCCAGGTTTGGGTTTCTTCTCTTGAGTAGCAACTTGCTTGCTGTTCTTTTTGAAGTTCCCCTTCTTCTTCCCTTTGCCCTTTTTCTTGAAACTAGTGGTCTTGTTGACCATCAACACTTGATGCTCCTTCTTGATTTCTACCTCCGCAGCTTTCAGCATTGCGAAGAGCTCGGGAATAGTCTTATTCATCCCTTGCATATTATAGTTCATCACGAAGCTCTTGTAGCTTGGTGGCAGTGATTGGAGAATTCTGTCAATGACGCAATCATCTGGAAGATTAACTCCCAATTGAATCAAGTGATTATTATACCCAGACATTTTGAGTATATGCTCACTGACAGAACTGTTCTCCTCCATCTTGCAGCTATAGAACTTATTGGAGACTTCATATCTCTCAATCCGGGCATTTGCTTGAAATATTAACTTCAACTCCTGGAACATATCATATGCTCCATGACGTTCAAAACGTCGTTGAAGTCCCGATTCTAAGTCGTAAATCATGGCACACTGAACTATCGAGTAGTCATCAGCTTTGCTCTGCCAGACGTTCATAACATCTGGTGTTGCTCCAGCAGCAGGCCTGGCACCCAGCGGTGCTTCCAGGACGTAATTCTTCTGTGCAACAATGAGGATAATCCTCAAGTTACGGACCCAGTCCGTGTAATTGCTACCATCATCTTTCAACTTTGCTTTCTCAAGGAACGCATTAAAATTCAACGGAACAACAGCACGAGCCATCTATCTACAATCAAGCATAAACAAGCAAGATACTATCAGGTACTAAGTTTCATGATAAATTTAGGGTCAATTAATTTACTTAAAGAACTCCCACTTAGATAGACATCCCTCTAATCCTCTAAGTGATTACGTGATCCAAATCAACTAAACCATGTCCGATCATCACGTGAGATGGAGTAGTTTCATTGGTGAACATCACTATGTTGATCATATCTACTATATGATTCACGCTCGACCTTTCGGTCTCCGTGTTCCGAGGCCATATCTGTATATGCTTGGCTCGTCAAGTATAAACTGAGTATTCCGCGTGTGCAACTGTTTTGCACCCGTTGTATTTGAACGTAGAGCCTATCACACCCGATCATCACGTGGTGTCTTAGCACGAAGAACTTTCGCAACGGTGCATACTCAGGGAGAACACTTCTTGATAATTAGTGAGAGATCATCTTATAATGCTACCGTCAATCAAAGCAAGATAAGATGCATAAAAGATAAACATCACATGCAATCAATATAAGTGATATGATATGGCCATCATCATCTTGTGCTTGTGATCTCCATCTTCGAAGCACCATCGTGATCACCATCGTCACCGGCGCGACACCTTGATCTCCATCGTAGCAACATTTTCGTCTCGCCAATCTTATGCTTCCACGACTATCGCTACTGCTTAGTGATAAAGTAAAGCATTACAGCGCGATTGCATTGCATACAATAAAGCGACAACCATATGGCTCCTGCCAGTTGCCGATAACTCGGTTACAAAACATGATCATCTCATACAATAAAATTTAGCATCATGTCTTGACCATATCACATCACAACATGCCCTGCAAAAACAAGTTAGACGTCCTCTACTTTGTTGTTGCAAGTTTTACGTGGCTGCTACGGGCTTAAGCAAGAACCAATCATACCTACGCATCAAAACCACAATGATAGTTTGTCAAGTTGGTGTTGTTTTAACCCTCGCAAGGACCGGGCGTAGCCACACTCGGTTCAACTAAAGTTGGAGAAACTGTCACCCGCAAGCCACCTATGTGCAAAGCATGTCGGGAGAACCGGTCTCGCGTAAGCGTACGCGTAATGTCGGTCCGGGCCGCTTCGTCCAACAATACCGCCGAACCAAAGTATGACATGCTGGTAAGCAGTATGACTCATATCGCCCACAACTCATTTGTGTTCTACTCATGCATATAACATCAACATATAAAACCTAGGCTCAGATACCACTGTTGCGTTTCGTAGTAATTTCAAAAAAATTCCTACGCACACGCAAGATCATGGTGATGCATAGCAACGATAGGGGGAGAGTGTGATCTACGTACCCTTGTAGATCGACAACGGAAGCGTTAACTTGGTTGATGTAGTCATACGTCTCCACGGCCCGACCGATCAAGCACCGAAACTACGGCACCTCCGAGTTCTAGCACACGTTCAGCTCGATGACGATCCCCGGACTCCGATCCAGCAAAGTGTCGGGGAAGAGTTCCGTCAGCACGACGGCGTGGTGACGATCTTGATGTACTACCGTTGCAGGGCTTCACCTAAGCACCGCTACAATATTATCGAGGACTATGGTGGAAGGGGGCACCGCACACGGCTAAGAATATGATCACGTGGATCAAGTTGTGTGTCTAGGGGTGCCCCTTGCCTCCGTATATAAAGGATCCAAGGGGGGGTGCGGCCGGCCCTAGTAGGAGGCACGCAGGAGGAGTCCTACTCCTACCGGGAGTAGGACTCCCCTCCCTTTCCTTGTCCAAGTAGGAGAGGGGGAAGGAGATAAGAAAAAGGGGGGGCGCCGCCCCTCCCTCCTTGTCCAATTCGGACTAGGGGGAGAGGGGGCGCGCGGCCTGCCCTGGCAGCCCCTCCTCTTCTCCACTTTAGGCCCATGAGGCCCATTAACCCCCCGGGGGGTTCCGGTAACCCCCCGGTGCTCCGGTTTTATCCGAAACTACCCCGGAACACTTCCAGTGTCCGAATATATCTGTCCAATATATCAATCTTTATGTCTCGACCATTTCGAGACTCCTCGTTATGTCCGTGATCACATCCGGGACTCCGAACTAACTTCGGTACATCAAAACTCATAAACTCATAAAATAACTGTCATCGAAACCTTAAGCGTGCGGACCCTACGGGTTCGAGAACAATGTAGACATGACCGAGACACGTCTCCGGTCAATAACCAATAGCGGAACCTGGATGCTCATATTGGCTCCTACATATTCTACGAAGATCTTTTATCGGTCAGACCGCATAACAACATACGTTGTTCCCTTTGCCATCGGTATGTTACTTGCCCGAGATTCGATCGTCGGTATTCCATACCTAGTTCAATCTCGTTACCGCCAAGTCTCTTTACTCGTTCCGTAATACATCATCTCACAACTAACTCATTAGTTGCAATGCTTGCAAGGCTTATGTGATGTGTATTACCGAGAGGGCCCAGAGATACCTCTCCGACAATCGGAGTGACAAATCCTAATCTCGAAATACGCCAACCCAACATGTACCTTTGGAGACACCTGTAGAGCACCTTTATAATCACCCATTTACATTGTGACGTTTGGTAGCACACAAAGTGTTCCTCCGGCAAACGGGAGTTGCATAATCTCATAGTCATAGGAACATGTATAAGTCATGAAGAAAGCAATAGCAACATACAAAACGATCGGGTGCTAAGGTAATGGAATGGGTCATGTCAATCAGATCATTCACCTAATGATGTGATCCCGTTAATCAAATAACAACTCTTTGTTCATGGTTAGGAAACATAACCATCTTTGATTAACGAGCTAGTCAAATAGAGGCATACTAGTGACACTCTGTTTGTCTATGTATTCACACATGTATTATGTTTCCGGTTAATACAATTCTAGCATGAATAATAAACATTTTATCATGATATAAGGAAATAAATAATAACTTTATTATTGCCTCTAGGGCATATTTCCTTCAATAAATTCCTGTCTTGTGTTAATTTCACTTGCTTACCATGCCTCCCATATTATTAAGCCAAGCCTCTAACCCACCTTGTCCTAGCAAACCGTTGTTTGGCTATGTTACTGCTTTGCTCAGCCCCTCTTATAGCATTGTTAGTTGCAGGTGAAGATTGGAGTTTGTTCTATGTTTGGAACATGGATATTTTGTTGGGATATCACAATATCTCTTATTTAATTAACGCATCTATACACTTGGTAAAGGGTGGAAGTCTCGGCCTTATGCCTGGTGTTTTGTTCCACTCTTGCCGCCCTAGTTTCCGTCATATCAGTGTTATGTTCCCGGATTTTGCGTTTCTTACACGGTTGGGTTATAATGGGAACCCCTTGACAGTTTGCTTTGAATAAAAATCCTCCAGCAAGGTCCAACATTGGTTTTACCATTCGCCACCTAGCCTTTTTCCCTTGGGAGTCGCGCATCCTGAGGGTCATCTTTATTTTAACCCCCCGGGCCAGTGCTTGTCTAAGTGTTGGTCCAAACTGAGCGATGTCCGGAGCTACCAGGGGCAACTCTGGGCTGGCCCACCCAACGTCTGGCTCATCCAGTGTGCCCTGAGAACGAGATATGTGCAGCTCCTATCGGGATTTGTCGGCACATCTGGGTGGCTTTGCTGGTCTTGTTTTACCATTGTCGAAATGTCTTGTAACCGGGATGCCGAGTCTGATCGGATTGTCCTGGGAGAAGGAATATCCTTCATTGACCGTGAGAGCTTGTGATGGGCTAAGTTGGGACACCCCTGCAGGGATTTGAACTTTCGAAAGCCGTGCCCGCGGTTATGGGCATATGGGAATTTGTTAATGTCCGGTTGTAGAAAACCTGATGTTTATCTTAATTAAAATACATCAACCGCATGTGTTACCGTGATGGTCTCTTCTCGGCGGGGTCCGGGAAGTGAACACGGTGTTGGAGTTATGTTTGACGTAGGTTGTTCTAGGATCACTTCTTGATCATAGTTCATCGATCGTGCCTTTGCCTTCTCTTCTCGCTCTCATTTGCGTATGTTAGCCACCATATATGCTAGTCGCTTGTTGCAGCTCCACCTCATACCTTTTACCCTTCCTATAAGCTTAAATAGTCTTGATCGCGAGGGTGTGAGATTGCTGAGTCCCCGTGACTCACAGATTACTTCCAAAACTAGCTTGCAGGTGCCGTTGATATCGTGCAGGTGACGCAACCATGCTCAAGGAGGAGCTCGATGAAGATCGTGTTCATTATGTTGTTCCGTTTCCAGTTGATCAGTAGTGGAGCCCAGTTGGGACGATCGGGGATCTATGTAGCATTTGGGGTAGTCTTCTTTTATTTTGGTTCCATAGTCGGACCTTGATTGTATGTGGATGATGTAATACTTTATTCATGTAATTGTGTGAAGTGGCAATTGTGAGCCAACTATGTATCTCTTTCCCTTATGTATTACATGGGTTGTGTGAAGATTACCTCACTTGCAACATTGCTTTAATGCGGTTATGCCTCTAAGTCGTGGTTCGACATGTGGGAGATATAGCCGCATCGAGGGCATTACAAGTTGGTATCAGAGCCTTCCCCGACCTTAGGAGCCCCCTGCTTGATCGAATCGTTGGCGTTGTTGAGTCTAGAAAAATGTTTTGAGTCATTTAGGATTATATATATCAGAGAGTTAGGAATTCTTTTTACTCCTCAGTCCCTTCGTCGTTCTGGTGAGGCATCATGACGTCAAGTTTTGACTCTTCTCTTCTCAAATTTCACTAAAAAAATTAGGATCACGCTGGTATCTTGGAATTGTTCCGATGATTTTGTACGAGAACATTGTTCTTGGTGCCTCCTGACATTTAGGGGTTGTGGCAGTGTCCTGGGGAGTTGAGCTCCGAGGTGTTGTCTTCACAATTTTATCGTTGCAATTCTGGAATACCTGAGTTTCGCTGACATTGAAAATCTCTTTTATGCAGTTGTTGGTGAGATAACCTCGACGCCACCTAGTACTGGGGCGGGAGTTCGGGAGTATTGCCATAAATCATATAACGGATGCTTTTCGAAGGTTGAGGTAAATGATTTCTGAAGGTTTCTTGGTTATGTGTTGAAGGATGGATACAGCTGGATGTAGGATTTTCTAGCTTTGGGTGAGATATTCTGCTTCCCCTGTATCCCCAACACCTGATTGCATAACCGGAAAATTTCGGGAGTTTATGAGTGGGAATTCAAGTAGCTCTTAGGATATCTTTCCGACAGATGTATGATATGAAATTGGGGTTCGACGTCTAGTGGTCCGCCTATTCACGGTTGGTTTTACAGTGGTCTCATTGTGTCTTAAAGAGTCCTTGGCTATGCTGACTCGGGGACGCTTCGTATGTCATGTGCACTTCCTTGTACATGGTGGTGCTGTACGATCGAGCCCGTGTAGGCCCCACCACGAAAACTTCGTACGGAATCTCTATCATATGTTTGTTCTGGCTTATTTTGCAAGTCAATCCTTGTTTTGTTTTGAGTTGTGGTATTCGAGTTGCTTCAATGTCAAGTGTTGATTCCATACCTTGCCTAAGCGGTGTTCTCATATTTCTATGTGGATACCAATCCTTCATGTTCATTGAGATTGTCATGTCAATCCTTTTCAACCGGCGCGTTTCTCATCAAGTGGATCCGTTCATTCTCGACATCCGCAAGATCTATTATCAGTTCTTCTCAACAGTGTTCATTTCATTCATCAAAAGTTGTCTTTGTTTTCCCGCCCACCCACCTTTTTTCTTCAAGGACTCGGATTTCTTAATCAAGCATCCTTTTATTCATATGAAGTTTCTTCATTCTCTCCGTCAATATCCTTATCCGGTGATTCTTCAAGAAGATTCTAACGGAGCCTCAAGTTCATCATTCTTCATTCTTTTCTTCTCCGGTGGAGTCAAATCAAGTTTTTGGTGTTGACCATATCCTTTTCCTCGTTTCAAATACCTTCTCATGCCGGTGCACCTCATTTGTCATTCCATTTCCCGCTATTCATTTGTTCCGGAGTGCTAAAGATATCTCAAGGCTCGTCTTGTCATTCAAGATCCGTTCAACTTATTTCGATGTTGTTATCTCATTCAATCTGTTTAATTCAACCGGTGCTATCTCCTTTTCAAGCAATCGTTCACCGGTGCTTTCTTTTGAGTGGGCCCTAACCCACAGGTCTTTTTCCAGGATATTACCTGACTCTTCTTATTTTACCGGAGCTTTTCTCAAATCTTTCAAAGTTTGACGTAAGAATGATTTATCATCAGTCAAATGCCTTTCTCCAAGATCGGTTAAATTCTTTTCATCGTTGGTTCAACCTTTCTAATTTTCATCCCGGAGTATCTCAACAATTCTTGGTGGTGTTTCTCATCGTCATTCTCAACACTTGAAGATCGAAGAAGAGTTTCTCTTTAATCTTGCTCCATTCTCTTCAAGATTCGTGATTCTAGCTTGTTGCCATCCTCTCATAATTATTTTCAATTGTGGGAATTCTTTTCACCCATATGAAGCAATTCAAGAGTCTTCTCAGTTTGATTATCCGGAGTCCATCAATTCAGGTTTATTCACTCTCAGCTTTCATTTGTCATTCTCCAATCTTACCGGTGCATCGTTCAAGTGATATCTAATCAGTTCGTGATCCCTTCGTTCTCATGTATCTAGTTTGTCTCAAGTATCTTCGTTCATTTTCAATCCTAACGGTGGTTCGTGGAAGACATTCTCAAGTTTATGTTCTATCTTTCTTAATCTTTTCTACGAGAATAAGTAGTATGCCAAATCCGTTGATTGTCATCAATTTAATTGGTGAAGGATACGCATAACATAATTCTTATTCTTGTTTCACCCAAATGATTAATTCCTTATTCCGGAGGTTCATCAAATTCTCGGTTTCACTTGGTTCATCTTTCTTTTCCCTGAGTTCCAAGTTCTCTCAATTATTTCATCGCGAAGATCCATCTAATCATTGCAAGGATTCACCTTGTGTTTTCAACTTCTCTTTCCTTTCGTTTGATCATTCTTTTATTACCGGAGTTCTTCATGGATGTTCTACATGATGGTTCATCAAGGATTTAATTCCTTCTCGAAGTGTTCATCAGGATTCTTTTTAGAGGAGCTCAAGCATTCTTCATCTTGCATCTCAAAGTCCAATTCATTCTATCTTATCTTTTGTGGTGGTGTTATTGTTGGGGAACGTAGTAATTTTTAAAAAATTCCTATGCACACGCAAGATCATGGTGATGCATAGCAACGAGAGGGGAGAGTGTTGTCTACGTAACCTCGTAGACCGACAGCGGAAGCGTTATGACAACGCGGTTGATGTAGTCGTGCGTCTTCATGGCCCGACCGATCAAGCACCGAAACTATGGCACCTCCGAGTTTTAGCACACGTTCAGCTCGATGACGATCCCCGACTCCGATCCAGCAAAGTGTCGGGGAAGAGTTCCGTCAGCACGACGGCGTGGTGACGATCTTGATGTTCTACCGTCGCAGGGCTTCGCCTAAGCACCGCTACAATATTATCGAGGAGTATGGTGGAAGGGGGCACCGCACACGGCTAAGAAAACGATCATGAGATCAACTTGTGTGTCTAGGGGTGCCCCCTGCCCCCGTATATAAAGGAGCAAGGGGAGGAGGCCGGCCGGCCCTAGGGCGCGCCAAGGAGGAGGAGTCCTCCTCCTAGTAGGAGTAGGACTCCCCTCTTTCCTACTCCTACTAGGAGGGGGAAAGGAAGGGGGAGAGGGAGAAGGAAAGGGGGGCGCCGCCCCCCTCTCCTAGTCCAATTCGGACCAGAGGGGGAGGGGGCGCGCGGCCCACCCTGGCCGCCCCTCTCTCTCTCTCTCCACTAGGGCCCATAAGGCCCATTACTTCTCCCGGGGGGGTTCCGGTAACCCTCCGGCACTCCGGTTTTCTCTGAAATCACTCGGAACACTTCCGGTGTCCGAATATAGCCGTCCAATATATCAATCTTTATGTCTCGACCATTTCGAGACTCCTCGTCATGTCCGTGATCACATCCGGGACTCCGAACTAACTTCAGTACATCAAAACTCATAAACTCATAATATAACTGTCATCGAAACCTTAAGCGTGCGGACCCTACGGGTTCGAGAACAATGTAGACATGACCGAGACATGTCTCCGGTCAATAACCAATAGCGGAACCTGGATGCTCATATTGGCTCCCACATATTCTACGAAGATCTTTATCGGTCAGACCGCATAACAACATACGTTGTTCCCTTTGTCATCGGTATGTTACTTGCCCGAGATTCGATCGTCGGTATCTCAATACCTAGTTCAATCTCGTTACCGGCAAGTCTCTTTACTCGTTCCGTAATACATCATCTCACAACTAACTCATTAGTTGCAATGCTTGCAAGGCTTATGTGATGTGCATTACCGAGAGGGCCCAGAGATACCTCTCCGACAATCGGAGTGACAAATCCTAATCTCGAAATACGCCAACCCAACATGTACCTTTGGAGACACCTGTAGAGCTCCTTTATAATCACCCAGTTACGTTGTGACGTTTGGTAGCACACAAAGTGTTCCTCCGGCAAACGGGAGTTGCATAATCTCATAGTCATAGGAACATGTATAAGTCATGAAGAAAGCAATAGCAACATACTAAACGATCGGGTGCTAAGCTAATGGAATGGGTCATGTCAATCACATCATTCTTCTAATGATGTGATCCCGTTAATCAAATAACAACTCTTTTGTTCATGGTTAGGAAACATAACCATCTTCGATTAACGAGCTAGTCAAGTAGAGGCATACTAGTGACACTCTGTTTGTCTATGTATTCACACATGTATTATGTTTCCGGTTAATACAATTCTAGCATGAATAATAAACATTTATCATGATATAAGGAAATAAATAATAACTTTATTATTGCCTCTAGGGCATATTTCCTTCAGTCTCCCACTTGCACTAGAGTCAATAATCTAGTTCACATCGCCATGTGATTCAACACTAATAGTTCACATCACCATGTGATTAACACCCATAGTTCACATCGTCATGTGACCTATACCCAAAGGGTTTACTAGAGTCAGTAATCTAGTTCACATCGTTTATGTGATTAACACCCAAAGAGTACTAAGGTGTGATCATGTTTTGCTTGTGAGATAATTTTAGTCAACGGGTCTGTCACATACAGATCCGTAAGTATTTTGCGAATTCTATGTCTACAATGCTCTGCACGGAGCTACTCTAGCTAATTGCTCCCACTTTCAATATGTATCTAGATCGAGACTTAGAGTCATCCAGATCTGTGTCAAAACTTGCATCGACGTAACTTTTTACGACGAACCTTTTGTCACCTCCATAATTGAGAAATATTTCCTTATTCCACTAAGGATAATTTTGACCGCTGTCCAGTGATCTACTCTTAGATCACTATTGTACTCCCTTGCTTAACACAGTGTAGGGTATACAATAGATCTGGTACACAGCATGGCATACTTTATAGAACCTATGGCTGAGGCATAGGGAATGACTTTCATTCTCTTTCTATCTTCTGCCGTGGTCGGGCTTTGAGTCTTACTCAATTTCACACCTTGTAACACAGCCAAGAACTCTTTCTTTGACTGTTCCATTTTTGAACTACTTCAAAATATTGTCAAGGTATGTACTCATTGAAAAAACTTATCAAGCGTCTTGATCTATCTCTATAGATCTTGATGCTTAATATGTAAGCAGCTTCACCGAGGTCTTTCTTTGAAAAACTTCTTTCAAAACACTCCTTTATGCTTTGCAGAATAATTCTACATTATTTCCGATCAACAATATGTCATTCACATATACTTATCAGAAATGCTGTAGTGCTCCCACTCACTTTCTTGTAAATACAGGCTTCACCGCAAGTCTGTATAAAACTATATGCTTTGATCATCTCATCAAAGCGCATATTCCAACTCCGAGATGCTTGCACCAGTCCATAGATGGATCGCTGGAGCTTGCACATTTTGTTAGCACCTTTAGGATTGACAAAACCTTCTGGTTGTATCATATACAACTCTTCTTTAATAAATCCATTAAGGAATGCAGTTTTGTTTATCCATTTGCCGGATTTCATAAAATGCGGCAATTGCTAACATGATTCGGACAGACTTAAGCATAGATACGAGTGAGAAACTCTCATCGTAGTCAACACCTTGAACTTGTCGAAAACCTTTTTGCGACAATTCTAGCTTTGTAGATAGTAACACTACTATCAGCGTCCGTCTTCCTCTTGAAGATCCATTTAATCTCAATGGCTCGCCGATCATTGGGCAAGTCAATCAAAGTCCATACTTTGTTCTCATACATGGATCTCATCTCAGATTTCATGGCCTCAAGCCATTTCGCGGAATCTGGGCTCATCATCGCTTCCTCATAGTTCGTAGGCTCGTCATGGTCAAGTAACATGACCTCCAGAACTGGATTACCGTACCACTCTGGTGCGGATCTCACTCTGGTTTACCTACGAGGTTCGGTAGTAACTTGATCTGAAGTTACATGATCATCATCATTAGCTTCCTCACTAATCGGTCTAGTAGTCACAGGAACAGATTTCTGTGATGAACTACTTTCCAATAAGGGAGCAGGTACAGTTACCTCATCAAGTTCTACTTTCCTCCCACTCACTTCTTTCGAGAGAAACTCCTTCTCTAGAAAGGATCCATTCTCAGCAATGAATAACTTGCCTTCGGATCTGTGATAGAAGGTGTACCCAACAGTCTCCTTTGGGTATCCTATGAAGACATATTTCTCCGATTTGGGTTTGAGCTTATCAGGATGAAACTTTTTCATATAAGCATCACAACCCCAAACTTTAAGAAACGACAACTTTGGTTTCTTGCCAAACCACAGTTCAGATTGTGTCGTCTCAACGGACTTAGATGGTGACTTAGATGGTGCCCTTTTAAACGTGAATGCAGCTGTCTTTAATGCATAACCCCAAAACGATGTTGGTAAATCTGTAAGAAACATCATAGATTGCACTATATCCAATAAAGTATGGTTATGACGTTCGGACACACCATTATGCTGTGGTGTTCCAGGTGGCACGAATTTGTGAAACTATTCCACATAGTTTTAATTGAAGACCAAACTCGTAACTCAAATATTTGTCTCTGCGATCAGATCGTAGAAACCATATTTTTCTTTTTACGATGATTTTCCACTTCACTCTGAAATTCTTTGAACTTTTCAAATGTTTCAGACTTATGTTTCATCAAGTAGATATACCCGTATCTGCTCAAATCATATGTGAAGGTCAGAAAATAATGATACCCGCCACGAGCTTCAACACTCATCGGATCGCATACATCAGTATGTATTATTTCCAATAAGTCCGTTGCTCGCTCCATTGTTCCGGAGAACGGAGTCTTTAGTCATCTTGCCCATAAGGCATGGTTCGCAAGCACCAAGTGATTCATAATCAAGTGATTCCAAAATCCCATCAGCATGGAGTTTCTTCATGCGCTTTACACCAATATGACCTAAATGGTAGTGCCACAAATAAGTTGCACTATCATTATTAACTTCGCATCTTTTGGTTTCAATATTATGAATATGTGTATCACTACGATCGAGATCCAATGAACTATTTTCATTGGGTGTGTAACCATATAAGGTTTTATTCATGTAAACAGAACAACAATTTATTCTCTTACTTAAATGAATAACCGTATTACAATAAACATGATCAAATCATATTCATGCTCAACGCAAACACCAAATAACACTTATTTAGGTTCAACATTAATCCCGAAAGTATAGGGAGTGTGCGATGATGATCATATCAATCTTGGAACCACTTCCAACACACATCGTCACTTCACCCTTAACTAGTCTCTGTTTATTCTGCAACTCCCGTTTCGAGTTACTAATCTTAGCAACTGAACTAGTATCAAATACTGAGGGGTTGCTATAAACACTAGTAAAGTACACATCAATAACATGTATATCAAATATACTTATGTTCACTTTGCCATCCTTCTTATCCGCCAATCACTTGGGGTAGTTCCGCTTCCAGTGACCAGTCCCTTTGCAGTAGAAGCACTTAGTCTCAGGCTTAGGACCAGACTTGGGCTTCTTCACTTGAGCAGCAACTTGCTTGCTGTTCTTCTTGAAGTTCCCCTTCTTCCCTCTGCCCTTTTCTTGAAACTAGTGGTCTTGTCTACCATCAACACTTGATGTTTTTCTCGATTTCTACCTTCGTCAATTTCAGCATTACGAAGAGCTTGGGAATCGTTTCCGTTATCCCTTGCATATCATAGTTCATCACGAAGTTCTACTAACTTGGTGATGGTGACTAGAGAATTCTGTCAATCACTATTTTATCTGGAAGATTAACTCCCACTTGATTCAAGCAATTGTAGTACCCAGACAATCTGAGCACATGCTCACTAGTTGAGCGATTCTCCTCCATCTTTTAGCTATAGAACTTGTTGGAGACTTCATATCTCTCAACTCGGGTATTTGCTTGAAATATTAACTTCAACTCCTGGAACATCTCATATGGTCCATGACGTTCAAAACGTCTTTGAAGTCCCGATTCTAAGCCGTTAAGCATGGTGCACTAAACTATCAAGTAGTCATCATATTGAGCTAGCCAAACGTTCATAACGTCTACATCTGCTCCTGCAATAGGTCTGTCACCTAGCGGTGCATCAAGGACATAATTCTTCTGTGCAGCAATGAGGATAAACCTCAGATCACGGATCCAATCCGCATCATTGCTACTAACATCTTTCAACACAATTTTCTCTAGGAACATATCAAAATAAACATATGGAAGCAACAACGCGAGCTATTGATCTACAACATAGATATGCTAATACTACCAGGACTAAGTTCATGATAAATTAAAGTTCAATTAATCATATTACTTAAGAACTCCCACTTAGATAGACATCCCTCTAATCCTCTAAGTGATCACGTGATCCAAATCAACTAAACCATGTCCGATCATCACGTGAGATGGAGTAGTTTCATTGGTGAACATCACTATGTTGATCATATCTACTATATGATTCACGCTCTACCTTTCGGTCTCCGTGTTCCGAGGCCATATCTGTATATGCTTGGCTCATCAAGTATAACCTGAGTATTCCACGTGTGCAACTGTTTTGCACCCGTTGTATTTGAACGTAGAGCCTATCACACCCGATCATCACGTGGTGTCTCAGCACGAAGAACTTTCGCAACGGTGCATATTCAGGGAGAACACTTCTTGATAATTAGTGAGAGATCATCTTATAAACCTACCGCCGAACTAAGCAAAATAAGATGTATAAAAGATAAACATCACATGCAATCAAAATATGTGACATGATATGGCCATCATCATCTTGTGCCTTTGATCTCTATCTCCAAAGTAGCATCATGATTTCCATCGTCACCGGCATGACACCATGATCTCCATCATCTTGATCTATATCAATGTGTCGTCACATGGTTGTCTCGCCAACAATTGCTCTTGCAACTATTGCTATCGCATAGCGATAAAGTAAAGCAATTATTTGGCGCTTGCATCTTATGCAATTGAGAGATAACCATAAGGCTTTTGCCAGTGGCCGATAACTTGGTTACAAAACATGATCATCTCATACAATAAAATTTAGCATCATGTCTTGACCATATCACATCACAACATGCCCTGCAAAAACAAGTTAGACATCCTCTACTTTGTTGTTGCAAGTTTTACGTGGCTGCTACGGGCTTTAAGCAAGAACCAATCTTACCTACGCATCAAAACCACAACGATAGTTTGTCAAGTTGGTGTTGTTTTAACCTTCGCAAGGACCGGGCGTAGCCACACTCGGTTCAACTAAAGTTGGAGAAACTAACACCCGCCAGCCACCTGTGTGCAAAGCACGTCGGTAGAACCAGTCTCAGGTAAGCGTACGCGTAATGTCGGTCCGGGCCGCTTCATCCAACAATACCACCGAACCAAAGTGTGACATGCTGGTAAGCAGTATGACTTATATCGCTCACAACTCACTTGTGTTCTACTCGTGCATAACATCAACGCATAAAACCTAGGTTCGGATGCCACTGTTGGGGAACGTAGTAATTTCAAAAAAATTCCTACGCACACGCAAGATCATGGTGATGCATAGCAATGAGAGGGGAGAGTGTTGTCTATGTACCCTCGTAGACCGACAGCGGAAGCGTTATGACAACACGGTTGATGTAGTCGTACGTCTTCACAGCCCGACCGATCAAGCACCGAAACTACGGCACCTCCGAGTTTTAGCACACGTTCAGCTCGATGACGATCCCTGAACTCTGATCCAGCAAAGTGTCGGGGAAGAGTTCCGTCAGCACGACGGCGTGGTGACGATCTTGATGTTCTACCGTCGCAGGGCTTCGCCTAAGCACCGCTACAATATTATCGAGGATTATGGTGGAAGGGGGCACCGCACACGGCTAAGAAAACGATCACTGAGATCAACTTGTGTGTCTAGGGGTGCCCCCTGCCCCCGTATATAAAGGAGCAAGGGGAGGAGGCCGGCCGGCCCTAGGGCGCGCCAAGGAGGAGGAGTCCTCCTCCTAGTAGGAGTAGGACTCCCCTCTTTCCTACTCCTACTAGGAGGGGGAAAGGAAGGGGGAGAGGGAGAAGGAAAGGGGGGCGCCGCCCCCCCTCTCCTAGTCCAATTCGGACCAGAGGGGGAGGGGGCGCGCGGCCCACCCTGGCCGCCCCTCTCTCTCTCCACTAGGGCCCATAAGGCCCATTACTTCTCCCGGGGGGGTTCCGGTAACCCTCCGGCACTCCGGTTTTCTCCGAAATCACCCGGAACACTTCCGGTGTCCGAATATAGCCGTCCAATATATCAATCTTTATGTCTCGACCATTTCGAGACTCCTCGTCATGTCCGTGATCACATCCGGGACTCCGAACTAACTTCGGTACATCAAAACTCATAAACTCATAATATAACTGTCATCGAAACCTTAAGCGTGCGGACCCTACGGGTTCGAGAACAATGTAGACATGACCGAGACATGTCTCCGGTCAATAACCAATAGCGGAACCTGGATGCTCATATTGGCTCCCACATATTCTACGAAGATCTTTATCGGTCAGACCGCATAACAACATACGTTGTTCCCTTTGTCATCGGTATGTTACTTGCCCGAGATTCGATCGTCGGTATCTTAATACCTAGTTCAATCTCGTTACCGGCAAGTCTCTTTACTCGTTCGTAATACATCATCTCACAACTAACTCATTAGTTGCAATGCTTGCAAGGCTTATGTGATGTGCATTACCGAGAGGGCCCAGAGATACCTCTCCGACAATCGGAGTGACAAATCCTAATCTCGAAATACGCCAACCCAACATGTACCTTTGGAGACACCTGTAGAGCTCCTTTATAATCACCCAGTTACGTTGTGACGTTTGGTAGCACACAAAGTGTTCCTCCGGCAAACGGGAGTTGCATAATCTCATAGTCATAGGAACATGTATAAGTCATGAAGAAAGCAATAGCAACATACTAAACGATCGGGTGCTAAGCTAATGGAATGGGTCATGTCAATCACATCATTCTTCTAATGATGTGATCCCGTTAATCAAATAACAACTCTTTTGTTCATGGTTAGGAAACATAACCATCTTCCATTAACGAGCTAGTCAAGTAGAGGCATACTAGTGACACTCTGTTTGTCTATGTATTCACACATGTATTATGTTTCCGGTTAATACAATTCTAGCATGAATAATAAACATTTATCATGATATAAGGAAATAAATAATAACTTTATTATTGCCTCTAGGGCATATTTCCTTCAGTTATGACATTTTCAATAATTTTCCTTCATGTTTCATGATTCAAAAGTTGTCAGGAATGAGATATTTAAATCCATCTACCTCTTCGTTGGAGTTATCTTGGGTTATATTTCACCTAAAGCCTTCCCTAAGGATTGTTGCTATTTATGGTGCTTTTAAATGATCCAAGTTATTCATCTATCCTCCCGGTGAAATAAGCTTCTCGTCGCCTTGTTCTTATCAACCCAATTCTTTTCCCGTGAGTGGCAGGTCATCACCTCATAATTTGAGATGTATTCCTTAAGACCATATCAAGCTTATTCTTTTTCGTTGTTGTTTTTTTTTCCAACAACTCCGTTCAACCCATCTCCTAAGGATGCCTTTTCAAACTCTTTTGTGACAGAAGTTGGCATTTTCCTCTCCATTCTTTTATTTCAGTTATCTATTTTCTATTTCTTCCTTCCGGAGGCATCGTGATGTTGCTCTTTTCAACCCTGCTTCTTCTTCTTGTCAGGACCTTGTTCTTTTCATGCTTATCCATTTAACCGGAGTGTCGCGTCCTCTTTTCAAGTATCCTCTAATCTTTTCAAGATCATGTTAAATCCTTTTCTTTTTCTACCAGAGTGTTTGAATGTACTTCTTGTCCATTGCAAACCTTTTCTCATGTCTTTCAACCTATAGGGTTCTCGTGATGTTCCTTGTTCCTCGTTTCTAACGGAGGTTTTCAACTTTATTCATCTTTGTTGTATTATTTTCTCGAAATGGCTTAACCTTTTCAAGGTTCTTTGGTTTCACTCTTTTGTCAAAGAAGCAACTTAGTTTTACCTCTTCTCTTGCTCTTCCGTTTTTCCCTCCAGTGCCATTCTAGTTCTCGGGATGAGATCCTCTCGTAGTGGTGGAGTGTTGTAGTGCCCCAAGACCGATGTGCCAGGTGTCCTCCGGTTATTCGTTGTTTTTGCCTTGTCATTGCTTGCGTGTCATGCATCTCATATCATGTCATCATGTGCATTTCATTTGCATACATGTTCATCTCATGCATCCGAGCATTTTCTCCGTTGTCCGTTTTGCAATCCGGCGCTCCTATGTCACCCGGTGTCCCTTTCTACCTCTTTTCGTGTGTGGGTGTTAAACGTTTTCGGATTGGAGCGAGACTTGTCATGCGGCCTTGGTTTACTACCGGTAGACCGCCTGTCAAGTTTCGTGCCATTTGGACTTCGTTTGATACTCCAACGGTTAACCGAGGGACCGAAAAGGCCTCGTGTGTGCTGCAGCCCAACACCCCTCCAAAGTGGCCCAAAACCCACCAAAACCCCTTCTATCATCTCGGGCGTTCGATCACGATCGCGTGGCGGAAAACTGTGCTCACTTTGGACACTCCTAGCTCCCTCTACCTATATATATGTGGCTCTCCCCGAAAATTCGCGCAATCTTAACCTAGTCCTCTTCCTCATCCTGCAGCCGGACATGTCCGTCCCGCCGCCGGATGTGTCCACCGCCTCAGCCACCTCACTCCGGCCAATCAGAGGCCGCCACATCAGCCGCGCCACTGCTCCGGGCCAACAGCAGCGCGACACGTCGCCGGTGCCCTTCCCCACTTCGCTGCGCCACCCGCCAGGCCCGCCGGGCCCAGCCGCGGCCCTCCTGGCCCGACCGGCCACCCGAGCCGCTAGATCCCGCCCGCGCCTCGCCTCCCGTCCGGCCGAGCTCCTCCGCCGCCTCGCTCTTCGCCCGCCGCCCGTCCTTCGCGCCGCGGCTCGCCCCGCCGCCACCGATCCTCTCCGCCGGCGACCGCCGCCCGCTCCCCGCCGTTTCGCGCGACCCGAGGCGGCCACCACCTCCGCCGCCTCGTCACGGGTCGCCGCCGCCCTCTGCGCCGCCCCTCGCCGCCGGCCACCGCCTCCGCTGTCACCCAGCACCGCCCCGCGCCTCACCGGATCCTCGCCGGAGATGGCCGCCTCGTCGGAGATCGGGTCTGGTCAGATCTGGACCGGGTGGGATCAGATCCACCAGCCTTTTGAACCAAACGCCCGCGCCGTCCCCGGATCTCTTTGTCCCAGAACCTCCTCGTCCAGTTTTCCCGCGAGGTCTAAATTCCACTAAGTCCCAGTATTTTTATGCATACTTTGACATTGCCATAACTCTGCATCTGTGGCTCAGATTCGTGCGTGTAGCATATCAAAATGTTCGCCTTGATGAGTACATCATTTCATATCATTGCATCATTTTCATTTGAGCTCATCTTGTTGCCTGAAATGCTGTTGGAAGAGGGCTATGTGGTGATTGTTTCAGATCTGTTTCAGCAAATGCACTTTTGTCATTTTTGCCATGATTAATGTGTGCATGCTATGATCCTGAGCTCTACATGTGTTTGGTAGAATGTCATGCCATCCTTACAGGGGTGTATGCCATGTATTTTTGTGATCCTTGTGGTGACTAGCACAAGCATGCAAAGTAGCTTACTCAATGATGTTGATTTCAGGGACTTAGGATTTCACTATGCCTCTTTTGAGGATGATCAGTAAGGATGTTTTGCTAAGATTGTGGTGCTCTATCCATCCATGTCTTTGTTTGCAATTATGGAGCACCCTAGCTTGATTCAATCGAGCTCTACTTTTGCTATAAAATGCTCCTCGAAGATTATTAACATGTTTAGCGATTTTGCCGAGGTTGTTGCTATTGATCCGTGCATGCTATGTTGTTGTTCTTGCCATGTCTAGCTTCTATGCCATGTCTAATTGCTGGGTGTATGCTTAGTTTGTAATGCCATGCTCTGTAATGAGTGCATCGAGCTCGTAAACATGCCTACTCGTTAACTGTTTTGCATGCTCTAGTTTTTCACTAAGTCTGAATCTGTTTATGTTTTTTGCTATGTTCACATGCTTGCAATTGTATTTTCTGATCCCTTTTGGCTCAAGGTCACTAAGGGACTTTTGTTATATGCTTAGAGTAGCTTCATGCCATGCCTTGATTTGCCATGATATGTTCCTTTAGCTTGTAGTTTTCATGCTCTAAACATTGCTTCCTGATGATAAATTCCTGTCTTGTGTTAATTTCACTAAGTCTGAAACCAGTAATCTTTTGCTCTTTTGCCATGCTTGTTTGAACCTGCTATTGAGTGAATTAGCCGTAGCTCAGTGTTCATCTTTTGTCAAGCATCATGAGTGGATCCCTGACATGTATTTTGTTGTTATGTTTGAGTGTTGTAGCATATTTATCTTGATGCATTTAGATGGCTACTTGTTGTTTATCGCACACCAGTGCCATATTTGTTTTGCTTGCCATTTCCAAACCGTGCATCCGATTCCGGTGATCTTTATATCGATTTCGACCGAAATCAACTCACCTTTCTAGTGGAACTCTTGGTTTTCCAAGTTGAGGCCAGGTTCAATCATTCCTTTCCAAATCATGCATATGCACCGCATACCGCATCCCGCATATCATACCATGTTCGTGTGTTGGTTGTTTACTATGTTGTGTGCTTCTTTCCGGTGTTGCTTCTTCGGGTTGGTTCCGTTAATGTCGCATTTGTGAGGACCCGTTCGGCTTCGTCCGTTTTTCTTCTTCATGGACTCGTTCTTCTTCCTTCGGGATTTCAGGCAAGATGACCATACCCTCGAAATCACTTCTATCTTTGCTTGCTAGTTGCTCGCTCTTTTGCTATGCCTATGATGCGATACTTACCACTTGCTTACCATGCCTCCCATATTATTAAGCCAAGCCTCTAACCCACCTTGTCCTAGCAAACCGTTGTTTGGCTATGTTACCGCTTTGCTCAGCCCCTCTTATAGCGTTGTTAGTTGCAAGTGAAGATTGAAGTTTGTTCCATGTTTGGAACATGGATATTTTGTTGGGATATCACAATATCTCTTATTTAATTAATGCATCTATACACTTGGTAAAGGGTGGAAGGCTCGGCCTTATGCCTGGTGTTTTGTTCCACTCTTGCCGCCCTAGTTTCCGTCATATCGGTGTTATGTTCCCGGATTTTGCGTTTCTTACACGGTTGGGTTATAATGGGAACCCCTTGACAGTTCGCCTTGAATAAAACTCCTCCAGCAAGGCCCAACATTGGTTTTACCATTCGCCACCTAGCCTTTTTCCCTTGGGAGTCGCGCATCCCGAGGGTCATCTTTATTTTAACCCCCCGGGCCAGTGCTTGTCTAAGTGTTGGTCCAAACTGAGCGATGTCCGGAGCTACCATGGGCAACTCTGGGCTGGCCCACCCGACGTCTGGCTCATCCGGTGTGCCCTGAGAGCGAGATATGTGCAGCTCCTATCGGGATTTGTCGGCACATCTGGGTGGCTTTGCTGGTCTTGTTTTACCATTGTCCAAAATGTCTTGTAACTGGGATGCCGAGTCTGATCGGATTGTCCTGGGAGAAGGAATATCCTTCGTTGACCGTGAGAGCTTGTGATGGGCTAAGTTGGGACACCCCTGCAGGGATTTGAACTTTCGAAAGTCATGCTCGCGGTTATGGGCAGATGGGAATTTGTTAATGTCCGGTTGTAGAAAACCTGAAGTTTATCTTAATTAAAATACATCAACCGCGTGTGTTACCGTGATGGTCTCTTCTCGGCGGGGTCCGGGAAGTGAACACGGTGTTGGAGTTATATTTGACGTAGGTTGTTCTAGGATCACTTCTTGATCATAGTTCATCGATCGTGCCTTTGCCTTCTCTTCTCGCTCTCATTTGCGTATGTTAGCCACCATATATGCTAGTCGCTTGCTGCAGCTCCACCTCATACCTTTTACCCTTCCTATAAGCTTAAATAGTCTTGATCGCGAGGGTGTGAGATTGCTGAGTCCCCACGACTCACAGATTACTTCCAAAACTAGTTTGCAGGTGCCGATGATATCGTGCAGGTGACGCAACCATGCTCAAGGAGGAGCTCGATGAAGATCGTGTTCGTTATGTTGTTTCGTTTCTAGTTGATCAGTAGTGGAGCCTAGTTGGGATGATCGGGGATCTGTGTAGCATTTGGGGTAGTCTTCTTTTATTTTGGTTCCGTAGTCGGACCTTGATTGTATCTAGATGATGTAATGCTTTATTCATGTAATTGTGTGAAGTGGCGATTGTGAGCCAACTATGTATCTCTTTCCCTTATGTATTACATGGGTTGTGTGAAGATTACCTCACTTGCGACATTGCTTTCAATGTGGTTATGCCTCTAAGTTGTGGTTCGACACGTGGGAGATATAGCCGCATCGAGGGCGCTACAAAAGTGGGAGAGACAGACACCCGCTAGCCACCTTATGCAACTAGTGCATGTCAGTCAGTGGAACCTGTCTCACGTAAGCGTATGTGTAAGGTCGGTCCGGGCCACTTCATCCCACGATGCCGCCGAATCAAGATAAGACTAGTAATGGCAAATAAATTGACAAAATCGACGCCCACAATAACTTGTGTTTTACTCGTGCATAGAAACTACGCATAGACCTAGCTCATGATGCCACTGTTGGGGATCGTTGCAGAAATTAAAATTTTATACGCACCACCAAGATAAATCTATGGAGCTTACTAGCAACCAGAGGGGAGTGCATCTTCATACCTTTGAAGATCGCGATGCAGAAGAGATGCAAGAACGCGGACAGTGGAGTCGTACACGAAGCGATTCAAATCGTGGCCGAATCCGATCTAAGCACCGAACAACGGTGCCTCCGCGTTCAACACACGTGCAGCCCGGTGACGTCTCCCACACCAGGATCCAGCAAGGAGAGAGGGAGAGGTTGGGGAAGACTCCGTCCAGCAGTAGCACGACGGCGTGGTGGTGGTGGAGGAGCGTGGCACTCTAGCAGGGCTTCGCCAAGCACTGCGAGAGACGAGGAGGGAGAGGGGTAGGGCTGCGCCAAGAGAGAGGGAGAGTCGTGTCTCTGGCAGCCCCAAAATCCCCTATATATAGGGGGAGGGGAGGGGCTGCGCCCCCATCTAGGGTTCCCCCCTAGGGGTAGCGGCCAGCCCTAGATGCATCCAGGGGCGGCCAGAGGGGGAGAGGGGGAGCGCACCCTAGGTGGGCCTTAGGCCCATCTGAGCCTAGGGTTTCCCCTTTCTCCCCTTCCCTGTGCCTTGGGCCTCTTGTGGGAGGTGCACCAGCCCACCTAGGGGCTGGTACCTTCCCACACATGGCCCACGCATGCCTCCGGGGCTGGTGGCCCCTCCCGGTGGACCCCCGAAACCTTCTGGTGGTCCTGGTACGTTAGCGATAACACCCAGAACACTTCCGGTGTCCAAAACGGGACTTCCCATATATAAATCTTTACCTCCGGACCATTCTGGAACTCCTCATGATGTTTGGGATCTCATCCGGGACTCCGAACAACATTCGGTAACCACGTACTTCTATTCCCTGTAACCCTAGCGTCATCGAACCTTAAGTGTGTAGACCCTACGGGTTCGGGAACTATGCAGACATGACCGAGACATCTCTCCGGACAATAACCAACAGTGGGATCTGGATACCCATGTTGGCCCCCGCATGTTCCACGATGATCTCGTCGGATGAGCCATGATGTCAAGGATTCAATCAATCCCGTATACGATTCCCTTTGTCTGTCGGTATAGTACTTGCCCGTGATTCGATCGTCGGTATACCGATACCTTGTTCAATCTCGTTACGGCAAGTCTCTTTACTCGTTCCATAACACATCATCCCGTGACCAACCCCTTAGTCACATTGAGCTCATTACGATGATGTCTTACCGAGTGGGCCCAGAGATACCTCTCCATCATACGGAGTGACAAATCCCAGTCTCGATTCGTGCCAACCCAATAGATACTTTCGGGAATACCCGTAGTGTACCTTTATAGGCACCCAGTTACGTTGTGATGTTTGGCACACCCAAAGTACTCCTGCAGTATCCATGAGTTGCACAATCTCATGGTCTAAGGAAAAGATACTTGACATTAGAAAAGCTTTAGCAGACGAACTACACAATCTTGTGCTGGGCTTAGGATTAGGTCTTGTCCATCACATCATTCTCCTAATGATGTGATCCCGTTATCAATGACATCCAATGTCCATGGTCAGGAAACCGTAACCATCTATTGATCAACGAGCTAGTCAACTAGAGGCTCACTAGGGACATGTTGTGGTCTATGTATTCACACACGTATTACTGTTTTCAGATAATACAATTATAGCATGAATAATAGACAATTATCATAAACAAGGAATATAATAATAACCATTTTATTATTGCCTCTAGGGCATATTTCCAACACCTCTGCCGCCAACAAGAAAAGGTAGGGTGAAAGAGGGTCTCCCTGTCGGATACCTCTTGATGGTTTGAAACTCTGCAATCTGTTCCCATTAAATAAAACTGAAAAACATACTGTGCTCACCATGTTCATTATAACCGAGATCCAATGATGATCAAAAGCCAGTTTCTCCACTATTGCCTGGAGGTAGGCCCACTCAACCCTGTCATAGGCTTTCATCACATCGAGCTTGAGAGCACATGATCTATGTTTCTGTGCCTTATTCCTCTTCATGAAATGTAAACATTCATAGGCTGATATAATATTGTCAGTTATCAAACGCCCGTGAATAAAAGCAGATTGCTCTTCAGAAATTATGTCAGGCAATATCTCCCTCAAACGATTTGCCAGGACTTTTGAGGCAATCTTATATAGCACATTACATAAACTTATAGGCCAGAATTGAGACAAATTTAACGGAGTTTGTACCTTGGGAATTAATACCAGGAGTGTGTCATTGATAGCCTCTGCAGATTCCATACACTCGACAATACGGAGAACAACCCTAGTCACCTCCTCTCCACATGTATCCCAATGGTGCTGAAAATACTTTGCAGGGAATCCATCTGGGCCTGGCGATTTGAGGGGGTACATATGAAAAACTGCCTTCTTTACCTCTTCCTCTGTATAAGGTTTGGTGAGAGAGTCATTCATAGCTTGTGTGATTTTGCAAGGTACCGCATCTAGTACTCCTTCCAGGTTCTGCACACCTTCTGAGTTGAACAAATTTTGATAAAACTCCGATGTCATGGTTTCCAACTCCTCCTGATCAGAGACTTCGTGTCCCTCAGCAGCCATCAACTTTTTAATTTTGTTACGCCTCCTTCTCACACTTTCTCTCTGATGATAAAAATGTGTGTTGCGGTCCCCTTCAGAGAGCCACTGGATGCGGGAGCGCTGTCTCCACATTGTTTCCTCCCTATGATAAAGTTCAACCAAGTTTTCTATGATTTTTAGCTCAAATGATCCGGACCCAGCCTCCCTGTTCTCCTTCTTAGACTTTCCAGATGTCCTTTCAGCTCTTGAATTTTGCTTCGTACGCTACCAAAGGTCTCTTTCTCCCATCTACTCAGATCAGTAGTTAATAGGGACAATTTTTGCTTTACATCACTGACCGATGTTGCCTGAGGGGCTGCATACCAAGCATCGGTCACTACCTTACAGAGATCAGAATGACGTTCCCACATAGCTTCGTAGCGATACTGCTTCGGTAATCTCCCTTGAGTCGAATTCGTGTTCAATTTCAGGAGTATGGGTGAGTGGTCTGAGCAAGCACATGTGAGATGATCAACAACTGCATCTGGGAATAGAAGCTCCCAAGATGGGTCTGCCGGTGCTCGATCAAGGCACACACGGGTATAGGACCCCCCCACCACTTTTTTCTCAAAGGTCCAGATGTTTCCATTATATCCTAAATCTTTCAAACAACATACGTCAATTGCATCTCTGAATGCATCGATTTGGGCTTGACTTCTGTTACCAATTTCGTCATACTCGCTAAGGAGCAACACTTCATTGTAATCACCCAAAGTGACCCACGGCAAAGCTGAGTGTGCTGCCAAGTCTTTCAAAGTTGTCCATGTTTTGTGCCTTTTTGCTACTTGTGCCTCACCATAGACCAAAGTCATACGCCATTCACTATGCTCCAACCCTTCTACTCTTGCATCAATGTGATAACGGGAGTAGCTTAGAACCTCAACTTTTATTTCTTTATTCCAAAAAATTACAAGTCCGCCGCTCCGGCCGGAATTACCTACAGCAAAACTACATCCATAACCAATCGCCGGTGCTAGGTCTTGAGCAGCTGATTTGCTTATCTGAGTTTCTACTATGCCTAACACCGAAGGGGCAAATTTCTTCACGAAATCGCGAAGTTCCCGGACTGTCACGGCATTGCCCGCTCCACGACAGTTCCACGCCATTAGACTCATTGATCGCGGCGAACTCCCCCATTGGAGCTCGCCAAAATGCCCTTTCCATTCTTCACACTGTCCACCTGCTGCTCAAGTGATTTCCTGATCCTTTTGTTCATTTTACGTGGTGATACATAGACTGGGGGTAGAGGGGGAACCCCTATCAGACCCCCGTCTTCCTTCTCATATGTGCTCACCACATTTGCAAAACCGTCAACTTCTGCGTGTGCAAAAGCGCCCGATTTAGAGTGTGTTTGGTTGGAGTCCATGCCGTTGCAAGCCTGACCTGGGATGTGCCTGGTTCCTGCCTGGCTGTCGTTTGGTAGGTACCCTGGTAGAAAAGAGTAGTGCATGGCCCGATTAAAAAAGTCTAATAAAATAATATTTCCCAACCCAGGCAGTGTGATCAGCCTGGCCCAAGCTTCCCGTTTTCCATGCCTGGCTGTGTGCCTGAAGCTAATCAAGGGACGTTGGCAGCATTAGGAATATTTTATAACCACTAAAGGACAAAGCAACAGGCGAGGAGGGGAACCAAACAAGTACGCGCCAGGTTAGCCTGGCCAGGCGAAAAACGTCTACCATCTCAGGCTTCGTCCAGGCAATGATTTTTTCCAGGCACATTGTCCAGGCCTCCAACCAAACTAGCCCTTAGTTATTCCCGCAATCGGGCGCGTACCCCCCTCTCCTCAATCGCGTCGCCCTGGGCCGGCCCACCTTCGCTTTTCTTCTTCTGTTTCTCACGCAAAAAATTCGCGGCAGACAAGGTATCGAACCTGCGACCTCCTCATCAAGGAAAACGTTTGTTTTAAGCCGACTGATAACAACGAAACTTAAACCGTCACACTCGCTTGACACGTGTCCCTTGTGGCGCCCGCCCACCGCCCCACCTCCTAGCGTTATCTTCAGGCCATCCACACGTTTCCTCCAGCCTCATTCCTTTTTGGACGCCATAGCCACCATCCCCGCAAGCTCGCCATGGCCCATCTCTCCTACTTTGATCCCGCATCTCCTTGGTTCATCCCTGCCTGCTCCGTCTCCCTAGTTCATCCCGCCATGGCCGCACCTCTCCTGCTTCACACCTCGCCATCTCCTTGCTTCATCCCCGCCCGATTCTGCTTCATTCCGTCATGGCCGCACATGCTGATTTTTTCTCATGGTGTGGGCGGTGATGCGAGGGGTCCGGCGAGGTGCTGCAGTCGTTGATGGTGTCTCAAGGCGGAGCCTCTCGCCGCACTTGCTGCAATAGGGAGGCCGAGGAGGAGGTGCAAAACATCAACAAGCTCAACCGCTTGACGATGCGGGGCTGCAACAGCCGGTGAAGCAGAGGGGGCTCGCCGGTGTTGCGATGAAGCATCGTCGGGGGGCCGCCGGAGCTGCAGTGAAGCATGCGGGGTCGTTGAAGCGTCGCCGGAGCTGCAGTGAAGCGTCACCGGAGCTGCAATGAAGCGTCGTCGGAGTTGTATTAAAGCGCCGGAGGGCCGTTGAAGCTTCGCCGGCGTTGCAATCAAGCACCGACGGAGCTGCAATGGAGCGATGGCGGGCGCCGGCGGTGTTGCGCAGGGCTGCCATGGGGAGCTTCTGTGTGGTCCTGCTGCCATGGAGGAGCTGCCTCATCCTGCGGCTGTGAGCGTCTAGATCGGACGGCTCTAGGGGCGGTTAGCAGTGGCCCCTCATCAAACATAAGTTGCGCTAACCATCCCACCACTAACACCTGATTCGTTCAGTTTGTCTCAAAAACAAAACCTGATTCGTTCAGTTCTGCACTTTTACTCCTTTTCTTCTTCGTACTTTTTTATTATTTTTTCGTATTTCTTTTTTTATTGGAACGATTTTGTTTGTTTTTTTTTAAATTGAAATACTTTTTTCAAAATGGATGAACTTTTTCCAGCATTTAATGAACTTTTTCAACTCCTTTTCAAAATCAATGAATTTTTGCGTATTTTTTGAACATTTTTGAAAAAACGGATTTTTTTCTAAAATGATGAACTTTTTTGTGAAACGATGATTTTTTTTCAAAATTACTGATTTTTTCCAATTTTTGTGAACTTTTTTTAAAATTGGTGAACTGTTTTGAAATTAGGTGAATTTTTTTTCAAAATTGATGATTTTTTTCAAATTTTGTGAACTTTTTCGAAAATTATTGAACTGTTTTGAAATTCGATGAACTTTTTTTGATAATTGATGATTTTTTTAATATCGATGAACTTTTTTTAGATTTTTCGAACATTTTATAAAATAGATGAACTTTTTCAATTTACATACACTTTTTGAATTCGTGAACTTTTTTGAATACATGAACATTTTTCTAATTCGTGACTATTTTTTAAATATGGCAAGTTTCAGATTTTGTTCACATTTTTTCAAAATAAATAATGTTTTTTGTAAAATGTTTTCAAATAAATCAAAAACCTACGTGACAATGTACTTGAAATAAATAGCGTGTCAATAGTATTCTGTTGTTACACCGTGTCGCGCTAGATTAGTTCGAAAAGAGCCACTTGCTCTAGTGGTTAGCTAACCATGGACGTGAGGTAAGAGGTACGGGTCCGATTCCGCACCAGGACGACATTTGGCGGTCATTTTTTCGTGCTATATATATAGATTGCAACGTTGTGTATTCGTGGGCCGGCCCACCAGGTTGCTTCAGTGAGCGCCGTCACGTCAAGCGGCGCTGAAGGCGCCGAGTAGGCGCTCTCTCTTTGCGTGCGCTCTTTTTTCGTGGTAGCCGTTAGCCGGTTAGGCCCAAAGCCCAGCCGATTCTGGAAGAATCGCCAAAAAAAACTGGCCCTTAGTAAGGCTCGCACAAGACCCATCCATGGCTTTTTCCCCTTTTTCTAGGTTAATTGAGCATATGAGTTTTTTTTTCAACCGTGCTCTCACCCCTTTTCATTAAAGCACAAGAAAGTTGTCCAATTAATTAGCAAAAATCAGGTGCAAACCTTACAACCTTGGCCCCAACAAGCCAGGCCCAGCATAGACCCGAACAAGCCAAACTAGATACAAAGTGCAAGCTCCAACCCTCAATGTTGCTCATCAGCGTCATTGCCATCATCATCAAGTGCCCTCGACTCGCCGACTCTTGCTCCACGTCTTAGCGCCACCGACATGTAAAAGAAAAACATCATTGTATCAAACCAAACGAGACAACCCAAACAAACACATCCTAAACATTGCCAACCGTCGGCAACTCTGACTTCATCCACCACAGAGTCTTAGAGAAACATTATACCTTTACGCCGTCCAGCATGTGTCATCGCTGACACTTGTCGTGCAACTACGACTTAGCGCCAACACGTTGTCACCACCTCCCTCCCCCACTCTCTTAGCTGCCACCACACAGAGATGGCGGTGGTGTTGGGTGGCATGTTAGCCATTTTGTCTCGTCAAAGTTGTATCACACGTGGGAGATTTTTTTTACCCTAAAGGCAAGTCCAACAGTTCAAACAGTTTAAATGTATATGCAACAGTTGGGAAGAAAGACAACAAAGGCTAAGGTGGGGTGGTCACCATAATAGAGAAGACATTTTTACGCGTGCTTCGAGTATCACCTTTGTTGGTCTTATGGACCGAGAAATCCTTGAAACATGTCGAGAAGGACTACCGCTAGCATATGATCTAATGGCAGCAAGGCAAAAATTGCTTTGTGAAGGAGTGATCAAGGCTATTCAGCAAGGATGTCAGATCTCAGATGACGTGTGTAGCAAACGAGTCCGCCTTCAGGCTTTGTCGTGGTTTTAATTCGAACCACACCACTTATTTTGAAACGAAGGGAACATATACGGATGTGTTTGGTAGGCTGCATTAGGTCCAGCCAGGCCTCATGGGAAGAAATTGGCCTGTTTAGTTGCCTGGGCTGCATCTGGTTTCTGACTTGCACGAACCTCAAAGCAGCTCTGGGCCTGACTCTGAAGGAACGGCTGAATCGGCCGTTTTTTGCGAGCCAGCCTGAGACAAGCCAGATCAAGTGCAAGTAGTGGGACCCGTTGCACGAGAGGATACAAGAGGGGTGCAAGCTACTGTACAGCATGTATGTGCTATCTTCTCCTGCCTCCTCTAATCCCCTTCTTCCTCCTCCCTTTCGATCTACACAATGATGCTTCGATTTGAGATAAGCTTTACACAAAAAAGATGCACATCTATCTTAAGGTTTCTAGTTTCATAGACCGTAAATGCTTAGTTTCGTGTTCATGTTTGGAGTTATTTTGGGTGAATTTCGTGTCAAATTCGTTGCGCATGTTTGACCTCTGCGGCGGCGGCGGCTCTTCTTCCGCCGTGGTGCCTCCGCCATGCCGAGGCCCTCCTCCTCTACCCTGTGGTGGATGGCCACCATGGCCTGCTCCCCGTCCTCGGTGTAGGCCGCCGCGTCGCTCGTGCTGCTCATGCTCTTGTTCCTGCTCCTCCCCGTGGGCAGGGCCGGGGCGAGTGGGTCGTGGTCCAGCGCGCCTTCCTCGTGGTGGAGAAAGTCAGGGCCGCGCGCGCCCACTCGCCGCACCTCCACATCTTCTGGCTTGGGACGGCGCTGCTCGCCGCCCTCTTCTCTGGCTCCGCTTTCGCGCGCTTCGTGGCAGGTGAGCCCATCCTTCCCGATGGCCCCATCATGTTCGTCGTGCTTGTCCTATTGCATCCTCTGCTATACTTCGCAATCAACGGCTCCAGCGGCCTCGGTGATTCGGCGTTCGTGTCCAACGAGGAGCGGGGTGGTGCGCCTGATCATGTCGTTGCGGCAACGTCGTACGAGACGGTGTCGTGGCTCTCATTGGCCACCTTCAGCTGGATCAACCCACTCAACACAAAGGGCCATAGAGCGGCTCTCGGCGCCGAAGAAGTCCCGCCGGTGGCGCCATATGATATCGTCGAGGTCGCATTCACGTCCGACCACTAGGATGGCACACAGAGGGCCGAGTCGGACGGGTCGAGCAAGGGCGGGAAGCCGGCCGGCGGTGCTGGTGGCAAGTCAGTGGAGTGCAACGACCAGGCGTGTGCGGTTGGACAACGTGTTTAGTTTGACCGCGGCCTTCCGCCGTGTAACACTGTGTGTTATGTGTAGTTGTTAACTCTTAATCATGTCCATGCAACCAAACAAAGTGCACTAGTATGAGCACAACCAATACGAGCAACCAAACACGATGCATAGAGGCGATGCTACGATGTGGGGAGAGGAGATGCAGGCAACCAATCAACACGCAGATGTTGATTTTTTGCCTGCATATGCTCAACCAGACTCAACCAGGACAAAGTGTGTAAAAGGGCAAAAAATGATGCAGGTAACCATCCTACGTTGTTTCTTCATTAAAGAGGAATACTTGACTTTAAAAAAACTGTTCCACGGGTCAAAAAAAGTTGTTCCAAAAACTATAGCAACTTTTCCTTTTTGTTGGGGTTTTCCTTCTCTCGCTGACTTCACTACCACGTATCCTGTGCACCGGCTGAATTGGTGCTACAAATGCGCCGGCTGATTCTAGGCCACTTGATGGAGAACAGACGGACTGGATGTTTAGTATAAGGTGGCAGCTGGTACATTTCACACAATGGACCTTGTAAAATTATTCAACTGCGCACGCAGTCCTTCTATGATCCCATCGTCTTCTTCCCTTGGCTCTGCTCCCTTCTGAACCAGTACACCAACGATTTGCAAGCTAGGGTTAGCAATTTGCTCCGTCGCCTCTCTTCCCTCCCTCCACCCTTTGTTGGGCCACTTGACCTCCACCCTCTTGTGTCCTGTACCTAGTCCAGCTTCGTACAAGCACCAGCGCCCAGTGGCGGACCTAGAAATAAAATGGAGGATGTGCACACGTTAAGAAAACTGAAGTCTATTGTAATTAGCTTGCATGGGCATTAAAAATAAGCTAATTTTGACATGGTGAAAAAATATCTTCCAAAAATCTGGGTGTGCCATGGCACACCCTCTGGGTACGCCACTGCCAGCGCCCCTCCTCTCCCCTGAAACGGCCGCGCCACCGGCAAGCGCGTACATGTAGCGCCACCGTGCTGTAGGGGAAATGGGAGAGATTATATGCTTTGTGATTTGTGAATGCCACATGTCATCCATTAGGACGGGTCTCACCTGATTTATATAAGACCTGGTCTCATATAATTTTTTTCTGTGCTGTAGGTCCGGGCAATGTCGACCCAGCCATCACAAATAAGCCGGCCATCTTCTCCAGCTTAAAGTATCCAGGGTATGATCTCCTATTCAATTATCTGGAGTGTTACTTTTCTTCCCATCTATCAATTCCCCCCAATTGCAGGAATGGACTATAAATCAATCAGGCAAAGAGCTGTGCTCCTTGTTCCCATACTTAATTCGTAAACAGTTTTCATATCTACATTTGTGCATAAATTTTATGACTTGTATGTGAAAAACGGTTATGAGCGAGTCAGCGTACATACCTAGAGTAGATTATATTTTGCTGTGTGTTCTTTTGATTCAATTTGTTGATTCTTAAATTGAAACTCCGCTTTGATGTCCAGTTTACCTTTCTGAAATCTGTACTAGTTCTTCTTATTCATGATTTTTTACTTGTTGCAATCCGCATTCTAACAATGCTTTAAAATCAACAATACTGATAGAGCGTACATCCCTAGAGTCATCTCACAAATTTTTTATATGCAAGCTAGTTCGAGGCCCCTGCGTCAGTGTTAATGATGTCCTAGAACACAACCAGAGGGAACCGTGCTGCGATTTCCCATCTTCGCTCATGTTTAATCTTCAAGCGATCCTACTTGGCGACATTTATTTGGCTGTTGATTCAGCTTGTATTCTGGCTGACCTGTGGCTATTGTTTTTTTTTTGTTCATCTGTTTCTGTACCACGTTTGATGCTTGCTCCTGTGCTCACATCCGAGAAAATCACACTTTCAAGTTTCATTTGAATAAAATGAAAGCAAGAGGTGTGCCCTTCTTTTTTCTAATGACAGCAAGTAAGAACATTTTTTTTTGTAATCAACACTCAGCAATGATTTTAGGAGTAAGAGCCATGATCAAGTACAAAATCTTAAGCAGTATCATTGACATGGTCTTTAGCATAAAGTTTATTCTTATCCAACCAGATAATTTTGTTGACCTTGCATCTTGAATATGTTTCTACAAAATACATGGTGTTCCTATTTTTCACGTACTGTCTGCATGTTCAGCTGCAAGCTCATCTTCAGAGGGAAAAAAGTTTGCTTTGTAGTTGCATCCACTTTGTCTTTTTCAGCCAGCCAAGATGTCGCCGTCAGATGACGATGGGAGCTGCATGGTGCTCAAGCTATTGCTTAAGTCAGGATATGTTGGCATCTGACATGTAATGTAGTATCTCTTGTAGTAAAGTGGTTGATAATAGAGCACAGTGGGCCTTCTGTTCAAGAATTCTGTACAACAAAGCTATCATTGTGAAATATATTACATCATATACATGTGCACAATGTTTGAATCCGACTGTCAGTGGTGTACAGAAATTGAAATATGATACTGTTAAATTTTCAGGACTTTGTACAGTGTGTATCCTGATTTGATTAATCTTCCTTGAGCCAATTGTAGCCTGGACGTAGCCACTTTGGTGCAACTTCTCCATGATTATGACACTTGATATGTAATTATTAACAGTCATACAAAGCGCCTCTTAATTCTATCATATAGGTAAGCAGATGAGAGCTGCTATACGTATGATCAAATTCGGTACGATCTTCGTACGACAAGACTCATCTGGTGTGGTGGGCCCAGACCTTGGGAAACGGGCCTGTCTCTTGTCGTATAAATCGTATGACATTTTGATCGTACGTGAGGCAGTTTCGTAAGCAGATTTGGGGATTATCATTCCTTTCCACAGAATAGCCAGATAGCAGATTTGTTGGTCAACAATAAGTTAAAGCATCTCTTGCAAAAAGAAAGAAAGAAACAGATTCGTTCGAGCAGGAGAGGGGATGAACAAAACTGGGTTTGGGATGTAGATTCGCTCGATTTAGTTAGACTTAAAGGTCTGTTCTGTAAAATATACCAGTACTGCATCATGTCCCTCTATTTTTAATCCAAGGGCTCATTTACATTGGAGCACCTGGTGCAGGAGTCGCTCGGGTGCACAGGATACGTTCTGTGAGTGCTGACCCCTCACTTTCTCGCCTCTCCCTCTACTGTTCTTACTCGGATTGACACCACATAAATACCCCATTTGGAACTCGGTTCTAACCTAAATTCTCACCGGAATCCGAAACACAAGAGAACACCAGACTTGCTACTTGGACACCACTAGTCAACGTGTACGTGCAATGTACATTAATTTAAAAGTATATTAAATGCATGCGGATATAAATAGGATATTATTTGCGTGTTATTATGTGATTAGTACTATTTTTGGCATGAAATTAACTGCACGCTAAATGTGTTGAGCACTCGACATTGAAGCAGTCTAGGTCATTGGATTGACATATGACCGACATTAATTGGATCTGTCTCTTTGGGTCTTTTTACATTGATATGATATATAAGTAAAACGCACGAATCCACAGTCAAATTGGATCGGTGATCGATTTCTAGGTTCCGTCGTAAACCTAATTGGTTACTTTCAATTACGTAAATCAATAGTTCAAATCGCACTAAAAGATAGGGCATTTCCTATTGATATAGAAACTTTTGTACCAGAAACAACAGTATCTGCAATTATAGCCCCCCTAGGATGTAAAATATATCTCTTCTCACCATCCCCATAGTGTATGAGACAAATGTATGCATTTCGATTAGGGTCATATTCTATGGTTACGATTCTACAGACACATCGAGAGAAAACACGACGTCTTTTCCTCCAAAATTCCTTTGCATTGCCCTGTTCCATAGGATCCTTGGTGGGCCATTCCTTTGTTTCAAACGGCACCGGCGGAATATGTTTTTCTGTAGGAATACGATTCTCCAAAATTCCTATTATCTTCCTCTGTTTCAACTTTCAAACGGGGTCTAAGAACGGAGACAAGTCGGGACTGCAGCACATACAACGCTACGACGCGTGAGATAGGCTTCTGAACCACTTGGAACAAAGAGATATCCAGGCCGTTCGTAAAAAAGCCAATGCCAATATCTAGGCCCTGGACAGGCCCCACACCTAGTCCTGATCAACAACCAATTTGCGGCTTATCTTGACTCAAGGCCATTTGGACCTCGAGTGAACAATAACACAGTAGGAAGTTTAGTGATGGGTTTGCTCAATTTGCAACAAAGTGGAACATTTAAGGATTATTCTCTTTATTACTTCCTCTGTACCATAATATATGTGGTTTTAGCAGCTCAAATTAAACTGCTAAAACGACATATATTATGGTACTGAGGGAGTAGATTGGATATCACGAGTACTGTGTGAATAAACAACACTCATCTTGATTCATATACCACCTACAATGGGTAGGGCTTTAGTAATTGACCACATACGAGCCCTTAGGGCTCGGTTTCAATACACAAACGTGTCTTCCTCAAAATCAAGATTAGATACTCCATACATACAAAGTACAGTACCGAAAATGCCTTTTGGAGCTCGGCCTCCATGGAGGCCGGTTTTTGAAAAACACCAAAATCATGAAAATTCATATTTTTACAATTCAAAAAAATCTGAAAAAAATTACAGATATACATGGAGGCATAACACACATGTGTGTAAATTTTTAGGACGAAATACGTTGAAATGAAGGCTGTGCAAAAAAGACAAATCTGAGGCCTTTTAACACATGTTACTATTCATCCTCAAAGTCCAGAAATTTGTCTTTTTTCTATAGGTCGCATTTCGAAGTATTTCATCTTGAATTTTTACACACACATGCATTCATCCGTGTATAGTTACATATTTATTTTCAGAATTTTTTGAAGTCAAAAAGTTTGAATTTTGAATTTTTCAAAAATAAAGGGCTCCATGGAGCTCGGTCACCAAAACGCCCTACTCGTACAGTACTAGATAGACAAAATCCATATTCACCAAAATTTTATCCTAACACCAGAAAAGTGAGCAAGACCAGTAAGCATGCACAAAGTAAAGGTGTATGCTACCAAAATCATGAAGGCAGCGAGGGGAGAGGCCGAAAGCGTGTCAACTGAGAGATTTACTAGACCAGTTAGGATATTTGCCTGCAAGAGCATGTAAATATCAGCTTCTTTACACTGACCGCTTAAAGAGGTACATGTCTGCTAAAATTTGACAATTCAATCCTATTAGTTGTACTCCCTCCGTTCGAAAATAGATGACTCAACTTTGTACTATAGATGACTCATCTTTGTACTAATTAGAACAAAGTTGAGTCATCTATTTTGGAACGGTAGTACAAAGTTGAGTCATCTATTTTGGAAGGGAGGGAGTACATCCCATTTTGGCATCAGCAATAAGAATAACGAGACATGATCTTACCACAAGGAATGCGCCAAGCATATTTTGATTGAATGCTTCCTCAAGAACCAAATTCTTGTCATGTGAAATGGACCCCGCTAGTGTGAGAATAGATATAACCTGTCATTATAATAGTAGCCATCATGAATAGTGAAGCCTGAGCATTTTTTAGCAATTTCATAACTGGTAACAATCCAATTGTAAGTATTAGCTGGCTCAATTGCTGTTAGACCCTTCAGGCAACACCACAACAGGTATATTGAGTTGCAGCTGGAGCCAAAGGGCTTGGTGGCTACCTCTAGCTTTAGGTCATTTGCTGATTTTCATTTAGTGTTCGTTCCTTTTAATTACACAGATGGTTCTGCCCCGCATAATGCATTGGCTTAATAAAACTCTTCTTCCAAATATATTTACATGGTAGTTCTGCATGATCTCAAAAAGAAAATGTAACTAGGTAGCATGCATTTGAAGATGAGAAGTGTGTGCATCTTGCCAGTTTTCCAGGCTCTAATATCAGATTCAGCATCGTTAAATATTAAAACCAGTTGGTTTCAAACCTCATTTTTCAGCTAGTGCACATTATTTCAGCTATGTTGCTCTGGTGCATATTATTTTCAGTTGAAATTTGAATGTTATCCTCATTTGAGAAGATAAACTATGCAAACTAACACTATCCTTGCCCTTTTAGGGCCCACAATTGGATAACTGAAGGTACTATCGTTTAAAGCACTCCCTCCGTCCGTCCCATAATATAAGATCTTATTACATCCAATTTGTGAGCAAATTAAATGTAATAAGATCTTATATTATGGGACAGAGGGAGTACATATTATTCTTGTCTTCTGGATGCCTTAATCTGGCAAATGAATGTATGCTATAAGTTTATAAAAGCGAGAAAGGAAATAACAATACCTGAAAATTCTGGCCAAACACAAGCATAACATAGGCGAAGTTGCACTGCAAAATGAAATGCTTGAATCATTTTACTGGATAAAAGATAAGTTGCTGGAGTTACTTTGACCCAATTTCGAGTGCAAAACTAGTTTGTAGTAACTGTAGCATTTCCTTTCACTAAAAAAACTTTAATTTGGGAAGGTAGTTTGCCCGCGTATCCGTTCATGTTGGAAGAATCGCATTGCATGAGTGGAAGGTTTACATTTCAGCAATGCAACAAATGTTCTTACTTCAGATTTACGTAGACCAAACCTAAATACTATGAAAATATATGTCATACTCTTACACTTAATCATCATGTTCAAACATAACATGTCCATTGAGATAATAAGAGCACAGTACTGTTTTCTATATACCATAAGTTGCTGCTACGTTGCATAGCTATCACCACAATTCTTCAAATATGAGTTTGCATTTTTAGTACCAGTGTAAATAAAACCAAGACGTAGTTAGTTAGTACCCTACCATTCGTCGAGAGACTCTTTCAACATAGCTGTCAAGAATGATTGCCAAAATCCTATGAACATGCCATCAGAGAAAATGTTAGCCAAGGAATATTAGAACTCTTATTCATAGGTGTTCATGTTATCATTGTTTCGTACCAAAATGATGCTGCGAGAACCCATACTTTTACCACTTGAGTGCTCCTAATCTTTCCTTTTGAACTAAGGTCATGAAACAAAAAGTAACCCAGAGATACACCAATCAGGTACATACCCCAGTATCCTGTGGAAGGAGTTCATTAGATCGCATAATGTGGTGCATGGAAAACTATGATACTGAATATTCAGATATAAAAGTGACCTAATAAGTAACAGAACAGATAATCGCCATATTAAAGTTTAGCAAAACAAAAAAGAATGATACAAAGAGAGCGAACTATTCCTGGGGTGGAGTTGTGGGTACATGACTCCACCCAGCAGGGTTCAAATTTTAGTGCTCACATTTACACACATGTGCTCAATTTAGTGATATTTGTGGATTTATCCCGCTTTTTCTAATGTAAATAGCACATATGCTCGCGTGGGTGTGCGCGTGGGTGAATAAGTATTACACGTGTTTGTTCACTAAGCTTTCTGTACAAATCTGGACCAGCAATGTTATTTTGTCAAACAAACAAAAACCAAGCTTGGAAGGCTCTACGCCTCTATGTTCCTCGGCATCTTATGCAAATAAATGACAAAGAAATCATTGCACGTAAATATTTTTACCAAATATGCTATACACGCAAACAAAAAACAAGCTTGGAAGGCTCTACGCCTCTATGTTCCTCGGCATCTTATGGAAAGAAATGACAAAGAAATCATTGCACATAAATATTTTTTACCAAATATGCTATACACGCCTTCCTTATTCTGGCCAATGATATCACCACTTCTCTCATCAGATGTGAGATACTTATTCAACCCAAAATTTAGCCATACCTGGTATCCTGTAAAAATAAATAAGAGCAATTTATCAACTGAAAAGGAGAATTGTAGCACCTCTAAGCCCTTCTAACGGAACTTAAAACTAGAAACGTTAGTACCTGCAAGAACAAGCATACCAACTGTCCCGCAATATTTAGGATGAATCCTGATAATGGATGTAAGGATAGAAACTGCTGCAAGGGTGAAAAAGAAGTTCCAATGGACACCATATTCTCCTACATGTACCTACAAGGTAACAAAAGGAACATAGCTCTTCAGAAAAGACAGCATTCTAATACGGAAAAATTTGAGTAAATAACCTTTGATTATGCATTGTAAACTTAAATCTAATCAACTCCACTTTCACTACTACTACCTCCGTGCCCAAATATAAGACGTTTTGGTAGGCTAGTAACTATTATACGTATTTAATTCTGCTTAATACGGGTTTCAGTATCTAGAAATGAAGGAAGTGAGAATACGAAAATAGACAGGGACAGGTAAACACAACAAAAAGGTTAGCAAGTCTGCAGAAATGGCATTACATGATAAATTCTGGCGGATGCGTAATTTAAGTAATTGGCACAAAGAAGAAAAGTACCTGATAATCAACACCTGATGTAGAGATAAGACGAGCAAAGCCAAGAAATACTAGAGGACTTATGGACTTCAGTGCTGCCTTCCATCTCCTAAAAAACAGAAGGTGCACTATGAGATAGAATACTTATGCTGTTGAATAGTGCCTATTGGCAGATCTAACGGTCAGAAAGTACAGTTATCTTCTAAAAAAATCAAAATTGAAACAATGATTCTGCCAAAGTAACTGTGCATTTTTGTGATGATACTGGACAAAACACGGGATAATTTGTCGGTATGTTCATACAGTAATTTTTCATCTATATGAGAAATAATACCAAGTCAGAAAGCTACTTGGAGAACAACCTAACAAGAAGCGATTAACACAGAAATACCACCTACATGCAAATAGAAAAGATGCAGGACAGATCTTATTTGAAAGAAGAGATGGACCGGTCATTTTATCTTGAATGCTACTAATGATTATAATTTTCTTCGTTTATCAATGAACTAACAAAGCTAAGATTTGCATGCAGAATTGTAATACTTTGTACCTCAATTTAAAAAGGACAAAAAAAACTCAGCACACCATAATGTAAGTGGTGAAGTTGAAACTTCTAGGTTCCTACAAGCTCCTATGTCCAGTACAAACAGTCAACATAAATAAACATTAGTTCTTTAGAGTATCTACAGAAACAACTTATGCAGTGAGAACATTTTGACATAAAGCCCGACGGACGACAGTATCTAACACTATGACTATTGACTAATAAGTATTATCATAGAAAAAGTAGGATTAACTTTGCAGAACAGGAATCTAGTTTTTCACACAGAGTTTGCCTTTTAGTTTCAGTATTCACGTGAGTTACTTCCGACTTAACTACTCCCTCCGTCCCAAAATAAGTGTCTTAACCTTAGTACAATTTTGTACTAACGTTAGTACAAAGTTGAGACACTTATTTTGGGACGGAGGGATGAGAATCCTTAGCATCATGTTGGATCCATATATATATATTCATTAAGCCCTAAAAGATTTTCTTTAAGACAAATGAGATCATTTAAGCACTTACAATGAGGTTATGTTTCGTGCTTGTCTAGACACTAGTGCATTAGCCACTACAAAAGACCCTACTCCGAGATCCATCTGTTATGTTGGAAGACAGGTCAGATTTCTGATCTTTCAGAAATAATGGCAAACATGATCCAAATTACACGAAAGGAAGCACGGGTCGAGAACCTGACATTAACAACTATAATAAATAATAGATTGATGACGAAAAAATGGAAGCAAGGCATATTTGTAAACAAGAAACTTGTGTCAATTCCAGAAGAACAAAAAATAAGCAATGATGAACAGTAGTTGATGACCTAATCATACAGGGGAAAGGCATAAAAACTGGACAACCAACAAAGATGACAACAGATGACTATTAAGTGCGGTGGACATCAGTAAATTGCATTCGACCTGCAGGTCAGCAACCTAGACCAGGGTAGTGATACTGCCGCAGGAGATTATCACGTGTTTAGCAAGGGCTTGCAGCAACAGGTAAAGAAGGTTTGAATTTTCCAGTAAAGTTAAGGATTGTGGCCTTCATCAAGTATGGTTTAGACATGATGAAGCACCAGATTTCGGGAGTTACAAGGTTGCAAGTCAATCTACGACGGCTGTTGTCAATCGGTATTGAGTTACATAATATAATCCAGCTCCACATCAGATAGAGTCAGGTTCACAGTGCTGAACATATACAACCATGGCAATGACACCGGAGCAAGAAGCAGTTGTAGAGGTGTTGCAAGAAGCCGACACAGTCAAGCACAGCGGAGGAGGCAAGCACAAGAGGAGGAACGGCAGCGCATACAGGGGTAACAGCATCAAAGGTGCAACTAGAAGCAGCAGTAGCAGAGCAGATAGATATGATGATGCTAGGAGACGCAGAAGGCATACAAATGGCGGCAGAGAAAACTGTAGTGACGTTGTTGAGCCCAGCTGGAAGAATCCAGACCATGCATGTGTGGAGATTGACTCAAACAATCCGGTTCTATGTGTGTGCACACAAACACGAAACAAGAGTTTGGCGTGTGCAATATTTGCAAGCTACAGTTCTGATCGTAAAACAGACTCCGAAAATATGCTGCAGGCATGAAGTCAGCGGCGGCAGCGGTGGCACTGCTGAGCTCACCCGGTGGAGTTTCGTAGCACAGGTTTGAAATGCATGAGATTGCATTGTGTTGATCCAATGTATGAGATTATGAGCATAGACCAGCCAAGCAAAGATATACGTGAGCAGCGATTTGCATGGAAGCCAGCAGATCAATTAGGGCATGAAGAGTCCGGGCCAGGAGATGAACAAGGAATGTTTAAACTGCAACAAAACCATGAGGATCACAGGGCCAGCTTTGTATTGATTACTAGCTCAACAATTTCTTGGACTGGCACACCTCTGTGCCCTGAGTTTACTTCCATGTGCAAAGCAGGATGGGCAGCGATACAGTGCGCTGAAGGAGAAGCGGTGGCTGTGAAGCAGCAGGGGGCATTACCGGTAACACAACCCACACCAGCCCCTAATGTGCAGATACGTCTCTACTTGATGCACCAGAGGGAGTGGCGGTGCCAGCAACAAAAGGCTGTGGGTTCAAATGCACTAATCTCTCTAAAATCTTCTAATTTTTTTGCACAAATATGAGTAGAACTAGGCTTGCAATCAAAAAACCTGTGGGGTCAGCTGACCCCACAGGTTACACATGGAATCGCCACTGCTCCAGAGGAGTCCATGACTGACAAATGGATTTCATTTAACCAATCTAATGAAGCTGTTAATCCTTTGCAATCCAAATAATATGCACAATTTGCAGTTGTTGCCATTTTCTGCACAACTAGTTCATGATTTTGTGCAATTCTTAATGATGACGATTATAAAACTAGGCCATCATGGGGTCTACACACCATGTAAACAACCTTTGGCTATTTAATTAGCCTTCATGACGAAAATAAGGTAGAAGAACCTGTAAAAACAAAAGATAAACTAAAGAAAATGCCTGGACGAATTAACTTACAATGCCACTACCATATGTTTCAGCCTTTGCATACCGTCTAGGAAAGATTTTGAAATCCACTGCCAATATGGACACGCATGTCACTAAAACCTACAAAGAGCACAATCACCATTAATACTGCAATAGTACTGCTCCATCTCTAGTGCTGGTGAAGGAGCGATAATGTGTTACTTATATAATCAATAAACTTGTGCATACCACTGACACTCGGTAAGAAGATATGTCTGCCCTAAGAGAAGGCAGATGTTGTTGAGCCTTGAGATGAGACTGAGACCTGAAAGTGCAGTGTCATATAACTCCAGATCACCATGGGTGGTGTTTCACGAAAAGAGATCAGAAGGGAATTAGAGCAGCAAAAACAAGATCACAAAAATTGGAGTAATAACTAAATACCAAATACCTTTTAAACAAGATGTAGATAGATATCACAGCTACAAGAGAAATTGCACAAATATAAGCCCATTCAGCTAAGATCTGCAACAAACCAAAGGAATAACCACAGATTCACTTATGAGTTAAAAAATGTTAAAGCTCATCCAAAGATTGGTAGATGACAACTGAATAGTTCAGTACTTCAGTATAAGCTTGTGCTTTGCACGTTCCCTGATTTATGCCGTTTAACAATTTCATCATGTAAGCATATTAAAATGCAATGAAGAGGGTACTTGCCGTGAAAATCAGAAGTATAGGCAATACAACAGTGAGAAAATCTATAACCAACGCTGAAAAGTAATACACTCCATCTTTATGACCAGCAAGAGCATCATCATTTTTCTTCACTGAATCCCTCCTAATATTATCTATAATAAGATAAAAACAAGGAAGTAGAATCTCTGTCAGATCTACTCCATGAATGAAAATAAAGAAGTTTCTATTATTGATAACAATGACTACATCAGGGTAAAAAAACATGGAAAAACTGAGAAGGATGCCATGACATAGCTAGCATCAGATTGGACAGCATAGTTTAAAGTAGAGGACATGCTAGCTGCCCACGGTCAAGTAAAATTTATCAATATAGATGCTGGGACATGAAAAAGATTGGGCTGGATCGTTGAATATCAGAAAATACCTTGTTTAAAAATATCAGAAAATACACATTTATGATCAGAACGCTAAATGTGCAAAACTGTAGCATACTGGCAACTGAATTCCACTTTCCAGTCATAACACCTATCTCACTTGAACATTTGTTGCAAAACAAATATTCTACACTTACACGAAAAGGTATAAATGGTTATGAAAAATTACAGTATCTGTAACCAACTGACCTCTGCTGCTCCATTTCCTTAAAACCACCACTGCCTGTGAACCAAAAAAAAAAATCAGACGACAACCCTGACGTGCATATATAGATACAGAAAATATTGGGAATCTAAGGGAGAGAAACTAATCAGTCACCGGCACGATAGTGGAGAGCGCCGCGATCTCCAGCAGGGACGACCCCGTCAGGTTGCTCACGAATCTGCATCATGAAGGAGGAGAGTACCTAGAAGTTAGCAGAGCAGTACGGACGAGAATAAAGTGGTGGCAAACGCAGGTAGGTTTGGACTTTGCACTCACTGCTCCTTAAGAAGCTTGTTCGGGTTCAGGGGCTTGTCGAGGAGGCCCTCCATTGTTGGACTGCGAGAGGTGGTTCCAATGTTTTCGAGTCGATGAGTCGACGAGTCGCTCAGGGGGGGCGACTCTAGACTAGTCTAGACTCATGGTCGATGAGTCTGACGTGAGTTAAGCAGCAGCAAGGGGAGGAGCACACCAGCAGCCACACCAACCAGGGGAGGAGGGGAGGAGCACAACAGCAGGAGCAGCAACCAGGGGAGGGGAGGGGAGGGGAGGAGAACAACAGTAGCAGGGGAGGAGGGGAGGATCACACCATAGGAGGGTAGGCGCAGAACAGCAGCAGGGGCAACCAGGGGTGGCGGCTGGAGACGGTTGGATCGGGGGGAGGTGGGGGATGATCGATCTAGGTTTCCAGGGGAGATGGGCCGGCCCATATACTGTAAACAAAACATATAACAGTTGGGCTCCATTTAAGTGAGTCGCTCCCCCTCAAAAAGAAAAGTGAGTCACTCGACCCAGAAAGAGCCACTAGTCGTGACTAGTCGCTCGACTCATGCCAGGGCTCGAATTGGCGGCCGCGGTGGTGGCAGCGGCAAGTGAGCCGAAGGAGGACGGTTGGAAGCCCAAGACTCTGTGGGTGCAGCGGCTGGCAGGCAGTGGCGGATCTTAGAATTTTGAAACAGGATGGTCCACCTAAAAAAATACAATAAATATGACTGCCAATAGCAACAATAGGAAATTGTCAATATGATCTTCAAACATATGAAAAATTCTCAAATAAGTCTTTGATTTTGCATAAAAAAAGCCTACATGCCTTGAAAAGTTCAAAGGAGACTATGTGCATGTGTTCATTATTTCACATTTGATACATATATGTAATCAGGTGGTCCTAGTTTGACATTCTGTTCTTCAATATGATAATGACATTTATTGATTCAAAAATGAGAACAATGTATCAATTGCTTTGACCCAGACAGAAACAATTCAGTAGTAAGTAGTAACATTTCTGAAAATTACAGCTCCAAGATGCCACATGGATTCAGAAAAATGGATCCAAACTGAAACAATTTAGTAAGTAGTAACATTCCTGGACAGGACTCAGCACTAGCAATACATTACAATTTACAGAGGAGCACAACAAGCCTTAATTCGTAACCAGAAGTACTGGCAGGTGGCAGCACGACGAGCAATGAGTATAATCAGTAAACAGAAATTGCGGAAGAGGCAGAAATCTTATCAAACGTACCTCAAATCGGGCTGGGCGGCTGGCTGCGTGCCTTCTGCAGCTGCACAACGCCGCGCGCCGGGCGTCAACTGCCGAGTGCGGTCTGGGCGGCTGCCGGCTGGTCGCGGTGGCGCAGGGCAGGGGCGGGGCGGGGTGGGTAGAGTCGACGGCGGGGCACAGGATGACGGGACCAGGTGGCGAGATCGGCGGGAGCGCAGAGCAGTCGCGAGGGGAATCGGGGACGCAGCGGCTGTCCTGGCCGGCTGGCCGCTGCAGCGGCTGTGCGACGAGTCGGCTCGAGGCTGTGTTTGCTGGGTTTTTTTTTTCTTTCCTTCCAGCCCATCCCCTGTTCTCTCTTATGGCTATGGTCTCTCACAGACTCACGCGATGCGAAATTTTGAATGCTGCTTGACAAGACCCGCTTAGGAGGAAAGGCGAATTCTGGTGTCTCTGCGTTCAGCTTTATCCACAAACTAACACAACGCACTGGCTTAGGTAATTGTCAAAATATGTTGGTGTCACACGGCCTTTGCGCGAGGTTCACTATTTTGAAAAGAACACAAATACAACAAAAGATCATGCGTCAGGCATTGGGGAACTTAAGTGGCCATAGTTCTTTACAGACGCAACATTTCGAATGTTGAAACATATGAGAAATAGACACTGGTGAGTTGACCGCACAAGGTCGTGGATCGGGTAGGAGGACAAGGTATGTTTCATTTTTGAATTACAATTTGTTCACTCTCTTGTTCTATGATACAAAACTGAAATAACTTGGTTGGGAAAAAAAGGTAAACAAAAGCATTATATTGAGTTTGAGTCGCATTTCTGCATTTGTTATTTGTGCCCTTTATAAGTGTTGGTCTCGCATGAAAGTAGTAGTGTAGTTATTTATTTATGTTAGGTCCCACATGTGAGTAGAAATACATTTGTTTATCTATGTTCTTGGAGGTTGTTATTCCCAACGTGGGTAGAGATACGATTGTTTATTGGTGAAGGTTGTTGATCTCGCACGTGAACTCATCACCAACTCCAACCTTTATAAGTAGGAAAGATATATGGTGGATCTAGCCCTCCTTCCCCGCCGATCACCCAGCATGGCAGCCCTGCCGGGAGCTATGCAAGCTCTGGCTACCAGAAGTCAGAGAACCAGGGTAGCTCCTTTGGAGGGACACTACAATCTGATGGTTTGATGCCGCGGTATCTAGACACAACGATGGGGGTTCTGTTGTTATCGTTTTGTCATGATGAACATGGCCTTTATCAAGGCGCCTCAAATGTTGTCTTCAAGGATATGGTGCAGTCCGGGACATTGGAGGCATTGGCATTCAGTGAAGCTTTCGCTCTAGCGTCGGATCTTTATATTAGCAAGGGAAATGTGCCTATTGATTGCTTATCTAGTATCAACCACTTGAAGGGTGCTACTTCTTGAGCTTGAGTTGGTTTTCCCCTTAAAGAGGAAAGGCAACAAGATAAGTATTTCCCTCAGTTTGAGAACCAAGGTATTAATCCAATAGGAGACAACACACAAGTCACCGAATATCTGCACAAACAAACAACAACTTGCACCCAACGCGATAAAGGGGTTATCAATCCATTCACGGTTACTTGCAAAGTGAGATCTAATAGAGATAGATAAACGGTAAAGTAAATATTTTTGGTATTTTTGGTTTATATATTGGAAAGTAAAAGATTGCAAAATAGTAGATCGAAAACTAATATGATGGAAAATAGAACTTATATGATGGAAAATAGACCCGGGGGCCATAGGTTTCACTAGAGGCTTCTCTCATGATAGCAAATAATACGGTGGGTGAATAAATTACTACGGAGTAATTGATAGAAAAGCGCAAAGTTATGACGATATCTAAGGCAATGATCATGAATATAGGCAACACGTCTGTGTCAAGTAGACCGAAACGATTCTGCATCTACTACTATTACTCCACACATCGACCGTTATCCAGCTTGCATCTAGAGTATTAAGTTTATATAGAACGGAGTAACGCATTAAGCAAGATGACATGATGTAGAGGAATTAACTCAAGCAATATGATGAAACCCCCATATTTTTATCCTCGATAGCAACAATACAATACGTGCCTTGCTGCCCCTACTGTCACTGGGAAAGGACACTGCAAGATTGAACCCAAAGCTAAACACTTCTCCCATTGCAAGAAAACCAATCTAGTTGGCCAAACCAAACCAATAGTTCAAAGAGAATTACAAAGATATCAAATTATGCATAAAAGAATTCAGAGGAGATTCAAATAATATTCATAGATAAGCTGATCATAACTCCACAATTCATCGAATCTCGGCAAACACGTCATAAAAGAGTATTACATCGAATAGATCTCCAAGAACATATTGAGAATCAAAGAGAGAGAAGAAGTCATCTAGCTACTAGCTATAGACCCGTAGGTCTGAGGTAAACTACTCATGCTTCATCGAAAGGGCAATAGAGTTGATGTAGAATCCCTCCATGATCGAATCCCCCTTCGGCAGGACGCCGGAAAAGGCCCCTAGATGGGATCTCACAGGTACAGAAGGTTGCGGCAGTGGAAAAGTGTTTTCGTGGCTTCCCTTGGTGGTTTGGGATATAAGAGTATATATAGGCGAAAGAATTAGGTCGGGAGGTGCACGAGGGCCCCACAAGGGTGGGGCGCGCCCTACCCCCCTGGACGCGCCCTCCGTCCTTGTGGCCGCCTCGTGGCTCCTTCGACTTCATCTTCAAGTATCATGGTTATCTTCTGGTCCAAGAAAAATCAACGCGAAGGTTTTATTCCGTTTGGACTCCGTTTGGTATTCCATTTCTGCAAAACTCAAAAACAGGCAAAAACAGGAACTGGCACTGGGCTCTAGGTTAATAGGTTAGTCCCAAATATAATATAAAATAGCATATAAATGCATATAAAACATCCAAAACAAATAATATAATAGCATGGACACTACAAAAAAAACACTTCCGTGATGATACATGTTTGTCACAGTAGGTCGCGTTTTTTGTCATGCATGTACATCCATGACGATTTTATGACAGAATCAAGATAGTCATACCTGTGCTGTCGTAGAAGTGTTCCATGACATTACCAAAATTATCATCACGGAAGTGTCCACTTCCATGACGATAAATCGTGCGTCACAGAAGTGCTTTTGTCAAGGGTGACCGACACGTGGCATCCACCGTAACGGAACGTCATTAAGCTATCGGGTCGGGTTTTGGATCCGATAACCCGTTAACAGCCCCGACCAATGGGAAATTTCCACATGTAAAATTCTTATTGTCCGGACGAAACACGTGTCAGCTCGTCAGTGGGTCAGATAGGCGCCTATGATATGTCGACACGTGCCACGGCCCACCACTGGCCCATTTAGCTTACAAATCCGGCCCGTTTGACTTGGTCAAAAGTTAACGGGCTGACCCATGAAAAGCCTGTTAACGGTCTCTTTGTAAATAGCCCAATTTAATGCCCGTTAACTCACGGCCCGTTAGGCCCTAAAGGAAATCGGCCCAACAACGTCATGTGGGCCGTCGAATATAACACCAGCCCATTTCACTTTCAGCCCATGTATGGCCCACGACGTCTTTCGGCCCATATGATGCCTTCGTATCTTTCGGCCCTTTACAGGCCCACGGTGACCCTAACCCATAATGAACAGTAATTTTCTTTATACCCGTTAACGACCCGTGATTTACATGGGCCGTTTCCAGCCCGTGTTAGCTTTTGGCCTATTGACGGCCCATACGTTCTTGGGCTCCTTTTCGGCCCTCGATTACTTCCGGCCCGTTACTGGCCTGTTCCCCTAATGGGCCAAATTCGGCCCATGGCAAGAGTCGGCCTGTTACTGGCTTGTTCCCCTAATGGGCCAAATTCGGCCCATGGCAAGAGTCGGCTCGTTACTGGCCTGTTACCCTAATGGGCCAAATTCGGCCCATGGCAAGAGTCGGCCCATTTCTGGCCTGTTAACCCGTTGCGCCGTTTCCAGCCCGTCCTATATTCTGGCCCATTAACGACCCGTTATGCGTGTGACAGAATTAAGCCTTTGCTGTCCTACGGCCTGTTACCGTGCTGGGCCGATACCAATTACGCCCGATTACGGCCCATGTAGACCCATTTATCCGACGGCCCGAGGCCCACCGATTACAGGCCCATTTATCGATGGCCCGTAGGAGACCCATGGATCCTACGGCCCGTATATGGCTCATGGTAGTTGCGGCCACTAGCAAACCAGGGAAAAAGAAGACTAAGAAATAAATAAGGATGAAACTAACGCTAGGCTATTAAGGCGATTGCACAGATTACATCCACTCGGCATCAAAGATCGCCACCAGTGCAAATATAGGGAACACCCTACACTATACAAAAATGGCTTGTTGTTTTCTTCAGCCGGTGGCTGCACATTAAGAATAAATTTTGTATCGCACCAAAACAAAAAACAACTATATAACAAAAGGAAGGTTGGCATAAACCTTAACAGTCTAGCAGATAAATGCACCACCAGAAGTTCATAAGCTCAGTTCATTTGACCTGACTGTTACATTTTCATGTTGTATTGTCCGATGGAGCACCATAAACCTCGCCTTCATTTCCCCTAGGCTCCTGAACAACATAGCAAATGTCTGATAGTCTAGTTTCAGAACCATGCATATCTTGACGACATTGAGCAATGTTTCTCCTTGTTTCACAAAGGGTCTCTGTTAGGGAATGGACTTGTGTCTGGAGCGCAGATACAACATTGATTTGAGCTTGCATATCTTGATCATGAGGCAGTTTGGACGATATTGGCTTAACAACCAACCCAGTATTACGCAGGAACATGCTTTTGGCACTGTTAGTGGACAGGTACTGACCCACTGCAGCAAGAGCTGACATTGTGGTTATAGTTGCCTCGCCACCTTCAAAAGATGGCGGTTCCACCATTTTTTCCATAGCTCGCTAAAAAGTTGAGGTTTTACAGTAGTAGTACCAGAACAGAAGATATTAAGGAGGCAGCAAAACCAAACAAAATAGCTTTGGTCTATATACAGAACTTATTCAGGTGAACCCATGTAAAATATTAGTTGTATTTTATTGCAAAGTACATAATAAAACCAGGCTCCAAACATATGACCATGTACCATCGCTAATGTATTGTCTATTTCTTCACATTGTATTGAGGGCTAAGGATAAAGAGACAAAGTTTATAATACGGTAAGCATAGTATGACATCATTCACATCTCAAAACAACTGAGAACAGACAAACAGGCAATTGTAACGTTGTGTGGGCAAGTCCAGCACGGAACTAGATTACGGGTCAAGATCAAAGGAACATCACTCCTCTCTTTTAAACCTTGTAAGGTGCAATGATACACTAAGACAATTGTGTATAAAATTGAAAAGAGTAATAGACATTGGCTGCAAACCATGCAGTTCAAGGCACAAGTCAGAGTAAGTAGTAGTTAAAAGGCATGAGGATTAAGGACTTACAACTGCGGCTTTGATTGGTGTAGTCATGCCCTTCTTCTTGCTGGTGTGACAGTCCTTGAAGATTTCCACAGCATTTGGTTCAGGTACTTTTTGGTCCTTGCGTGCTTTCCTCTGCATTTCGAACAAGTCAATATAGATCTGATAATATGGTACAGCGAAAAGAGTGAAACAACATCTAATTACAAGAGCCTCGTAGTGTGCAATATAGCTACGAGATCTTGTCGTCTGTTGGAATTTCACTTTCGTACGGTTGGCCTTGTTCTTTGAACAGTTCACCTACAAGAAGATAGATTTGTGTGGCACATGCGTAAATAGGACTTCAACATGTGATCTGATCACATATATATAATGTACCTGATACTTCGGATCCGACCAGTGTTTAACAAGGCCCCTCCAGTCTTCATCTGATATATTTTACATTGGAGATGTTTGGGAAAGTTCACTATTAGCCTTGCCTTCAAAGTGAGTTTTCCTCAAGTTATACCGATACTGTCGCAGAGCAGACTTGAAAACATGGGTGCAAGCTTGTCTGGTTGCATCATCTTGGCTATCCAACTTGAACCTCATCTGTTGAAAATTATGGGAGTCTCATTATCAGCAACCTATAAAGCATGGGACGGAGCAAGATGATATTACTAGTTTTCATACATAACCATACTTACAGATAAATGGTCGAGGAATGTGTTGAACTGGGTTTCGTCTTTGTCATTCCTGTACTGAATCCATATTGGGAGGATACGTACATGACACCTAACGGCAACCGCTGCCTCTGATACTAACTTGGCTGACTCTGTAGCATCATGTGGCCTTTTTAAACCTGCCTCAAAACGGATCTCCATTCTTCCTCCTCTAGATTTAGTTAACCTATCGAGCATTATCCCTGATGTTTGTTTCCTCTTGCGCCTAGGTGCTAGTCCAACAACGAACATAGGAAGTGTTAGTGTACATCAAACTGTGAGACTACATATAAAGAAGCATGCAACTGTAACTTGACTCCAGCAACTACCTTCTTGCTGTTGAAGCTCACAAGGTTCATCTGATATTGCCAACTCGTCTTGTGTCAAGAGTGCTTGGGAAGTAGTGTCAGGTGGCAAGGGAGCTTGGGAATGTGATGCTAGCTCAGTTGACGCACGAGTAAGTCGTGTAGCTGGTAGTACTGTGGTAGGTGTTGCAAGAACTAGGGTTGTCTCTGCTTGTTTGGTGGCAGCTATTTGTTTCTGTTTGGCTTTTTTGCAACTCGTGTAGCATGGGATGTCGTGTTTGTAAAATTTTCCGCTGGACTTTGACCTTCTATTGCACCATCAGTACCAGCAGAATCTGCAGGATTCATCCGCTTCTTATTCCCTGCCATTCTGTGTTTCTTCCTCTTTCTCTGTGCCATGTTAAGTCAAGCCGACAAGAAAAACGAATAACAATTTAGTTCTTCAGAACAAATTGATGCGTGATGCAGACGAACTGAACTTTGATGTTAGACAACCACATGATAGGAGGATGTAATATGTATGAAAAACAGGACGGAAGAGATAACCAGAACTATGATGTGTAAACTAAGAAGAAGACATTTCACCAAATTAGAAGCAATGCAATGGAAGGTAGACACCATATGAAAGATGCTACAAATATCGCTCTGCCAAGTTAACAGTGTCTCATCATAAATGGCGTTTAAACAAATGTGAAGCAGTGCAAGAAATAAATCATATGCAAGATGCAAACAACATCACACTACCATGTTAGAGGTCTCTCGTCATTAGTGCCATTGCATATTCACAGCATTGCATATTCATAGCTTATGATGTGTAAACTAAGGAGAAGGCATTTCAACAAATTAGAAGCAATGAAAACTAGACACCATATGAAAGATGCAACGAATATCACTCTACCAAGTTAAAACTATCTCGTCATAAGTGCCATTTCAACAAATTAGTAGTACAAGCTAGAAAAGAATGTGAGATGTAACCTATATCACACTCTGAAGTCAAACGTGTCTTATGATAAGTGATTGTTGCAGGTTACACAACAGTAGTAATTTGATGTAAGAACATGGTGTGATAGACAGATATTGTATGTTCTAGAAACAGGAATACGTATCTTATTCAAGTATAATGTGTAAAGTAAGCAGATGGAATTCAACAAAATTAGAAGCAATACAAGCTATACATCACACATAACATGCAACCACATATAACAGTGCCAAGTTAGAGGGAGCATCGATGATGCTGCACTAGGGGAGACGTGCTCATCATAAACACAGTTTTGTTTAGTGTCTATGCATGTGTTGTCTTGGAAATCATCTTGGGGTGTGGAGGAGTAGAAACTATAGAGGCCCTCCGTTCGGAAGGAGCACCTTTATCCGTTGCCTTGCTAACTTCCTTCCGCTTTATTGATTTTGAATTGTCAAGTAAAACCGATAAGAAAAAGCAATAAAATTCTCTCTTCAGAACTCATTCATGCATGATACTGACAATCACTACTTTGATGTAACGCAAACACATGATACCAGGATGGAATATGTACGAAAAACAAGACGACATGGCATGTTCACAACTGTTTGTGTAAACTAAGCAGAAACCATTCCAGCAAATAAGAAGCAATGCAAGCTAGACACCACATGAAAGATGCAACCAATATGACTCTGCCAAGTTAAAAGCGTCCCATCATAAATGGAATTTCAACAAATTAGAAGCAGCGCATGCTATAAATCATATGAAAGATGCAACTAATATCGCATTGTATATACTAAAGGTGTCTCGTCATGTTGATTGATGCGGGATACAAAAAAACAATAGTTTTATGTAAGGACATGCTTAATAGACAGATGTACTATGTACTAAATACAGGAAGGCATGTCACATTAACAGGTATAACGTATAAGCTAAGCAGACTAGCACATGCAGTTTAACCAGATTGGAAGAATTACAATCTAGACACCATATGCAACATGCAACCACATATCACGCTGCCAAGTTAGAGCAAGCACCTGCGATGCTAGTGTAGGGGAAATGCTGTAATCAACTACAAAGCTACATTCACTATCTTCATCTAGCATTTATGTTTCTTGAGAATCATGTCGGGAGGCCAATGCTGCATTCTTTAAATGAGGAGGAGTCCCCTTGCCTGCCTGCCTCGTCATAAGTGATTGATGAGGGATACACAAGAACATTAGTTTGATGTAAGAACATGGTTAATACACATATGTACTAGTATGTACCAAAAACAGAAAGGCATGTCATATTCAAAGGTATAATGTGTAAGCTAAGCAGATGCAATTTAACCAAATTGGAAGCAATACAAGCTAGACATCCGGCTGGAGTGGTGAGCATGATCATCTAGGACCTGAGAGCCTGGTGGGAGGCGGGCTGCTTCGCCACCATCGCAGCTTTTTAGTTGGCTTCCAGGTGATGCCTATCTTTGCTGGGCTTGTCACTGGCTCGGCCAGTGCCCTGACTAGATATTTGTCTTCTGGTGCTCACAGAATGGTGGTTCATGTAAAAAATATCTTTCCTTATCTTACTGACTTCGGCCTTTCGAATACAAGCTAGACACCATATGGAACATGCAACCACATATGACACCGCGAAGTTAAAGCAAGCACCTGGGATGGTGGTTCATTGTGAGTGAGGTCATCAACTCCAGAGCTACGTTTACTGTCTCCATCTGCTGACACTGCACCCTTTATAGCGCTGTAACGTGTCTTGCCTACCCGCATATGAAGTTGGAGGGACTTCTCTCTTTTCTTTTTGGCTTCTCTCATGGCAGCAGAGTCTGAAATACCCTTGCATAAAACACAATAGTGAGAGTAAGGGTGAAGTGTGTGCAGAACTAGTGCACTGTAAAAGTAGCAGATAGCAGGTTGCTGAAAAATAAATGACAGGAGACATATGATAGCTCTACAACATTGCATGGCAAACAAAATTAGATTCTACTCCGTATGATTTTGTAATATATGAGCACAGGAAATGCAAGTACTCCTCCAGCACACCACCACATGTGGTCATATCTAAGATAACAGTCGACTGAAAATAAATAGGTCAGTCACTTTTTAATGAACCGTCCGATCTATAAGGAATGGGCAGATGGCCTTCGTCTACCTCCCGCCAGTCACTGTTGACGATCTTTCTCGAACCGCAAGCGACCACCAGCCCAGACCCCTGCCTCCGCCGCCCCGCCCTCCCATCGACCTCACACCACCGCCGTGCTTGGCAGCGCTCCCAGGCCATCCCTTTAATCCCGGCCGACCTCCAGATCGGGCGCCAGTAGCTCTAGGCCGCACACGCCCCTAAGATAAACACCAAGGCGCTGCTTCCCCGGCATAATAGGTGTACTAGCGCATGTTACGTTGGGGAATGCTTCCGTTAATTGGGAATCAACTGGCCAGAAATTGAAATTCAGGGGGCGACGGACCTCTAGCTAAGGTGAAATAGTATATGGGGAGAAACCTTGTGCATCATGAGTTACTAGGAACATCTAGTATCAAGAAGAAGCGGTCAACTAGTGTCTTCTGTGGGATGAATACCGTGCAAGCAGAGACGTAAGATTTGCACGAATAAGGAAAGAGGAGTACCTTTTTCGGTTGCCGGTGTGGTCACCTCCACATGTCACGCCGATCTTCTTCTTTTTACCAGGGAAACTAATGTTCTAGAGGGTGCAGGCTTGGACGAACCCATGACCAAATTATTGACTGTGTTACCATGGCCGTATGTCGGCGGAGGGGAAGCAGATTCGAGGCGGCGAAGGACGATGTAGCAGGAACAACTCCGGTGCGGTGGAGGGTGGTGAAGTTGGAGCGACAGCGGTGAGGCGCAGGACGGCATGGTTGAACTGGCTCGGGTACAGACGGCTCGGACTCGGCTTCAACTACTAGCCGTGGAGGGCGTTGCGGTTGAGGTTGCGGTGGATGACGACGTTGGGGTATCGGCTCCGGCGTGATGGAGGAGGGCGGCGGTTGATGGGTGGGATGGAGTGGCGGACGGAGGACGCCGGGGTTTCGCGGCTGGTGGAGAGGTAGTTTTGGCGCCCACGAAGTATGAATGGGGAATCAGACAGGTGGGGGGGACCATGTTTCGGTCTGGGACGCGCTTGTTTTTGGCTTTTTTGGACAGAAGATGGGACGCGCTTGTTTGAAATTTGGGGTAAGTACAAACTTTGCCCCCTCTTAAATTTCAGACCTACTGCGGGTTGGGGGTAGGATGGTAATCCCATGTGTCCCAAATAGTGGGCGGGAGCGATTTCGGCCGCGCGCATGTGTGCTTAGGCGGCCATTGTGTATGAATGTTTTTCGGATGCGGTTGCGTTGCGTCTAGATGAAGCTACAAACCTACCCCGGTTTAGACCTTTAGACATCGGGCCGGTAGGTTTCACGGGTTAGAGTTATTAGAAAAGTAATTTTCTTGTACTACCAAACATTGGTCTCACGCGGTTTCGGGCGAGTAGAGGCTCTTTTGGCGCTTCGTTCAAATTTTTGAAACACAAGCATTCACGTTTAGAGTACTCTTGAACTATGAGGATTGACCTAAATAGACAACGTTATATTTGACCTTGTATGTTTGAAAACCTCATTAAATTATCCGCTTCTTTTTGAAATTTTGACACTTGAAAATCCTATAACTATGATTATTTTGGAATGGAGGAGCTAAATTTGAATCTATTTTGTACACGACTACATATGCTATTATGTACAAAATCAGAGTAAATATTGGTGCCCCCATAATTTAGGTATGGTTTACAAATGCCATGATATCAAATTCAAATAATTGAATGGACTTCATGTTGAATTTGATTTTTTTAACCACCTTAAGTTGAATTCGAATGTATGCTAGTTCATAGGTAGCTATTTATAATGTCCATTGTGTAACTTTCGTATGTATAATGTGCTTTACACACACAACATGAACTATACTCACGTTTATATTTGATTGCTAAAGCGATGCATTGTCTGGAGTTCAAAATACTAACTATGTGGATCAATTGTGTCGAATAATAACATAGACATGCTCAAATTCGATAGAATCTAGATGTCTGATGTATCAATGACCGCTCCTTACGCGAATTGCAAATATCATGATCCCATCCTAATATTTGGATACAATTTATATCTTTAATCAATGTGTAGAGCAGTCTTTTACGTGTAGTTTCATTCTTCATTGGTGGTCTCTCACACATGCTCACACGCTCTCTCCCGAGGTGTCTTTCTCGCACACATGCTCTAGATATAACCCTTCCTCCCTCTCGTAACCATTTACAACTGTTTTCACTAACCTTTATCACAAGCACTCTTCCTCTCGTAAACATACACACGCACAATCCTCATCGACCCTTTCTATATACATGGACCTGCCTACGTGTCTCATGTACGCACATTATCTTTACGCCTGTCTCTCACGCATTGTCTCACACCTCTCTTCCTAATCGACGAGTATGATTCTAGCAGAGCATTCTGTAGGATGCCCCTTAAAGTTAGGTTGGATGAATAGTAATATCAGAGATAAAGGGGTTACCTTAGTCCGAGAACCTAGGGTTACAAATTCTAGCCGGCTTTGTCAGTGGACACAGAGTCCTTCGCAATTCTTTTATCTTTGTCTTGTACGACTAGTCATCCATGGGTCTTCCTAAATGCGCCACAGGCCGACCAATGTGGTGCAGAACAGAACCGAACGAAGGGCCTCACCTCGACCCACCAGACCTCACGCGGTGACACACCCTCTGCCCCCACGTATCATTATCTTCTCACACCCACACATAGCAACACAAACACCACACACACAGAAAATTTCTCCTGGTGCCTCTATTCCCTCCCTCCTTGCATACACACACTCAAGAGAATGGAATCTCTTGTCGTGATGTCATATTCGTCTCTCTCTAGACCACT